>NC_026004.2:82453898-82609050 GCF_000442705.2 Elaeis guineensis | reverse complement strand
AGTGAAGGATACTCATATATGGAACTCCCAATTAAAGAAGAAGGGATCAGAATTATCTTAGGAGAAGATTTTTCAGGAAATTTAAACAAACTGGAAGCAAAGCTATTATCCAGTGAGATGAGGGTCCTGCATCAGATTGTAACAAAACTCTTTTTTCCTAGGAGTGGTAGATATGACTTACTGTCTGGCAGAGATGTATGTGTCATGTTTCATGTCATCACTCAGACCCCCCTAAACCTCCCCGCACTTATGATAGAGGCCATGAGAGAAACTTTGAACAGATCCAAGGCACACTTGCCTTATGGTATGGCTCTTACTAGAGTATTCAGGAGGTTTGGAGTTAGCTGTGAGGGGGAGACACCTACCAAGCTCTCATATGTGGACACTTTCAACCAACACAGCCTGCACCGAATGGGAATTACAAAGACTGTTGGTGGTTGGATCAAGGGCTCTGAAGAAAGAGCTGAGGAGAGAGCTGAGGAAAGAGCTGAAGACAGAACTGAAGGCAGAGTAGAAGAAGAAGGTCCATCTTCTACTGTACATGACTTCAGGGCAGCTTCACCAGATACCCAGTTCATTCCTGATACTGAGGCTGGCCCTTCTGAGTTTACTAGGATGCCCACACCAGTGTATCAGCCAGAGAGCAGAGCACCTCATTCAGAGTTCAGACTGGCTGATGATCAGATCGAGCATATATCACAGCGTGTGGCTTCTTTGCTGTCTAGCCAGTGGAGTAGTACTTATTTTGCACCTGGAGCTACCTCTTCTGATCAGACCATTACTCCCCACATCTCCACTGTATTTCAGATGATTTCAGATCAGTCCGTCAGGATACAGCAGCTTGAGGACACAGTCTGGAGACTGACTGGCAGAGTTCTTGACTTGCAAGGGCAAATCCTTGCATTGGCCCATCCCCAGCCACAGGAGTCTACTATTGAGGTCACAGACCTCACTGCAGAGGCTGGCAGGCTCAGAGGAGCACTAGAAGGTGGATATGAATTACTGAGGAAAGAGATCCGAGGATCGAGTGAGCATGCTACCACCCAGTTCACTGCTCTACTTCAATCTGTTTCCAGAGCACTGAACATACTTGATTCTATTAGACTCACCCTTTCTGTTCAGTCCCTAGCATCTCAGCGTTCTCAGCCACCCAGTTCATCTCGCCCTCCTACTCGTGGCAGAGGCAGACGGGGTAGAGGACGCACTTCTGATCCATCATCTCCTCACCCTATATCTGATGACTCCGATCATTGACTTATCTTGATCTTTACTAGGTCCTAGGAGTTAGTATCTTGTTCTAGGATCTATACCTTGGGGCCATGTATTGACAATTAGCTGGTTGAATTTTATTTTTAAGAACTATGTATTGAAACAATTATGATATTAATGGAATCATCTTTTACTTATATTTCTACCTCTTTGTAATGATCATATGGTTATATATTTTCTTCTTTGAAATATTGTCTTCTCCTTGTTGTTGTTTGCTGTTGATAATTGCTATATTAAGGGGGAGCAAACATCTGTGAAAAACTCTATAGAGGAAGAAAATAAAGAAATTAACTATGTTTGATGATGTCAAAAAGGAAGAGTTAATTATGTTTGATGATGTCAAAAAGGGGGAGAAATTAAACAAAAACAAAAATTGAAATTAGACAAAAAGCAAAATCCTAAATTATGAGAAAAAGGGGGAGAAATTAAACAAAAACAAAGATTGGAAGATTAAAATAAATATTGAAGAAATTAAACAAATATTGGAGAAATTAAACAAAAACAAGGATTGAAAGATTAAACAAAACTTTGAGAAATTTGGTATCGAAATTTGGTATCAGACAAAACTTAAACAAAAAGTCATCCATCAAAAGCAAAATCATAAGTACAATGCAAATAAGTATTTTTTTTATGCTCTGATATATTTCAAAATTTAAACTTGCTCTGATACATCTTTTGAAATTTTATTCACCTTGATACATCTTAAGAAATTTGTTTTACTCTGATACACCCTACAATTTCTTTTAACTTGCTCTGATACATGATAAAATTTAATCCGATACAGTGTGAAGGTTTCTCTGATAAATTATAACATTTGATCTGATACAGTGAGAAAGTTTCTCTGATATATTTTTTTTTTTTGCTCTGATACAGTGTAAAATTTTCTCTGACATTTGTTCTGATACAGTGTGAAATTTTCTCTGACATTTGCTCTAATACACTGTAAAATTTTCTCTGATATATTATAAAATTTTCTTGCTCTGATACATTGTAAAATCTTTTCTGATATCATTATAAAAATTATTTTTCTTGCTCTGATATATTGCAAAATTTATTTCTCTTCTCTTGCTCTGATATATCTTGAATTCAAAATGATCTAATACCCTTTTCAAATCTTTAAGAAAATGGACAAACTATTTTTGCATTTATATTACATGCCAAAAGAATCATACTCTTTTCAAGCATATACACCTATAATGGATTCTTTTGAAATTAATGCTTTAACATAAATATTTTTGTTCAAATGTTTTGTCATCATCAAAAAGGGGGAGATTGTTGCTCCTAGATTGATTTTGATGATTACAAAGCAGATTGAAGGGATATAAATAATTTTAAAATGAAGAAGTCCTTATGCTCTTCAAGGGCAAAATCATAATTTCACTAAAATCCTGATTTGATAGTATCATTTGATAGAACAAATGATTTGTAAACTTATGGTGAAAATTTCATTGTATTTGGACTTATATTTTTTGAAGTTATGAAGGTTTGAAGTGCATGAGTCGACTCATGAGTCAACTCATGGCACTGTGAGCTGATTGGCACGCAAAAATTCTTCTTGGCACGCTAGTTTTCTGGATTGGCACGACCTGTGAGTCGACTCATGAGTCGACCCACAAGGCACGAGTCGACTCATGAGTCGACCCCTGCTAATTTGAGCCAAGAATTTTCAGAAAAGCATTCTCTGGTTTTTGTAACAGAGGTCGACTCATGAGTCGACCCCTGAAGCATGAGTCGACTCATGAGTCGACCCCTGCGACGGGAAATGTCAGCAACGGTTTTTTTTTTGCCCATTTTAATTGCCATTTATGCTTCCTAAAAATCCTCTAACGGCTCTTTATCTACCTAAATTGTTTTCTCTTGCTTCTAATGCTACAAAATGCTTTAAATGGTGAAAGAAATTGCAGATTAAATAGCGGATCAAATGTGAAATCAAAAATAAGAGAAGGAGAGAAGAATAGAAGAAAGGATCCGAAATTTGCACGAAAAAGCCTGAGATCAACGAAAAAATCCAAAAAGAAAAAGAGAGAGGATCCACAATATACCAGAGAGATTGTGAAAGAGAAAAGCAAGATCTTTCAAGGAGAGAATTCTTCACGCCTATTGTTTCAACCTTGATCTAGAGATCGTTCAAAGCTTTCAAGAGATCTTCAATCAACAATCAACCTCTTCTCAAGCATTCAAGCATTCATCCACTTTGAGAAAATCTGAAAAAGGGGTTCTTCATTTGAGTAAAGCTTTTATTGTTATATTTGCTCATTTAAAAGAGCTGTTATTGTATTAATTTGTGCTCTAAATTTTCTAACTCTTTGTGAGTTTTTGTTCTTGTTTTTGGAGGATTTCCAAAACAAGAAAAGGTTGATCCGAACCTGAAATCGGAGTGTTTTGGGTTTACTTGTACCCAGGAAACAAGTGTTCTAGCTTGGGATAGCTAGTGTCGGAGTTTCCGACATTTTGTATTCGGGTTGAATACAAAGGATAGTGGATTGAAATTCCCAAGTAGGATCTTGGGGAGTGGATGTAGGTGCAAGGTTAGCACCGAACCACTATAAATCCTTGTGTTTGTGGTGTGCTTTATCTCTTCACTTTATTTCTTTATTATATTCTTGCATTCCTGCCTTAGGTAATTAATATTGAATTAAAGTCTTTTGATCTTCATAAGTAATCTGTTGGGCTTAAAATTTTTTAGAAATCCAATTCACCCCCCCCTCTTGTGTTGCATAGCTGGGCAACACTTTCTCTTGAAGATCCATTTACACCCAATAGGTATAATACCTTCAGATAGATCTACCAAGGTCCAGACTTGGTTTGAGTGCATCGAGTCAATTTCTGATCTCATTGCCTCTAACCATTTTTCAGAGTCGATATCTGATATCGCCTCGTCATAGGTCTTGAGATCATCACCGTGAGCCCCATTTCCCATGAAGAATATTTTCTCTATATCCTCTTGTATGGTACCTAAGTACCTTTCAGGAGGACAAAAAACCCTAGTCGATCTACGAGGTGGAAGAGGTTGTGTTAGGACTGGTTCTGATTGATTTGATTCCTCAGGTTCTTTAGCTCGTTGCTCTTGGGAGACAATCTCCTTGAGTTTAATTATTCTTCCGATGCCACCATCTTGAATAAACTGTTTTTCAAAAAAAATAGCATTTCGACTCACAATCACATTGTGGTCTTCCGAAATATAAAAATAGTATCCTAATGACTCTTTAGGATATCCTATGAATCGAGCTCTAAAAGATCTGAACTCTAACTTGTCCGCCTGCTGTCTCTTGATATGAACCGGACAATCCCAAATTCTGAGATGATTCAGACTTGACTTCTTACCATGTCATATCTTATACGGTGTGGTAGGAACAGTTTTAGATGGAATCCTATTCAATACATATATTGCTGTCATGAGATAATGTCCCCAAAGAAACTCAGGGAGGTCCGTGAAGCTTATCATGGAATGGACCATATCTAATAGGGTTCAATTTCTCCGTTCTGAAATCCCGTTGAGTTGTGACGTTTCAGGTGGAGTCCATTGAGAGACTATGTCATTATTCTTAAGATAGTCTAGGAACTCCCGACTAAGGTATTCACCTCCTCGATCTGATCGAAGAACCTTAATAGGCTTTCTTGTTTATTTTTCTACCTCATGCCTGAATTCTTTGAACTTTTCAAAGGCTTCAGACTTGTGTTTTATTAGAAACACATATCCGTACCTAGACATATCATCGGTAAAGATAATAAAGTAGACATAGTTGCCTCCAGCTAGCACATCAAATGGACCGCACACATCCGTATGTACTAGGACAAGTAGGTCTGTGGCCCTTTCCCCATGTCCCACAAAAGAAAGCTTGGTCATTTTGCCTTGAAGGCATGATTCAAAAATTGGATATGACTCGAAAGTCAACGGACTCAACAGTCCAGATTTCTCCAATTTGTTAACCCTGTCTTCTGCTATATGACCTAGCATTAGGTGCCACAGATACCTATCATTTAGACTATCTCTAGGCCTTTTAATTCTTATGGCATTCACATTTTGCTCGATATTAAATACAGATACATCAATATGTAGCTAATAGAGATCGTTAATAAGAAAATCATTTACAACTTTATTATTTTCATAAAATATGTTACAATGGTCTTTATGAAAGCTAATCACATAGCCTTCTTGTGCTAAACATGAAATAGAAATCAAATTCCTGCTTGCTGCAGGCACATAATAACAATCTCTAAGAAATAAATCTAATCCTAACGATAATCACAGATGGTAGGTTCCCACGGCCACAGCAGCAACTCTTGCTTCATTCCCGACGCATAGGATCATCTCCCCATCCCTCAGTCTCCTGCTCTCCTCAAGACCCTGCATAGAAGTGCATAAATGAGCACTAGAACCAGAGTCAAGCACCCAACTGGATGTAGAAAAAATCGTAAGATTAGATTCTAAAATGAGCATACCTCCAGAAGGATCATCCTTCTTGTTCTTCAGGGTGGCCAGGTACTGAGGACAGTTTCGTTTCCAATGACCGTCTGAATTGCAGTGAAAATATTTTTTCTTTTTAGCAGCCTTCTTCTTCGATTTTGTCTTCTTCTTCTTTCCATCCACCTTCTGCTTCTTCGCAGACTTCTTTTTCTTTCCAAAAGACTTTCTCTTGGAAGAAATCTTCTCCACAGTAAGAACTGAGCTTTTTGAACCCTTCATAGAAAGCTCAGCCGTAACCAACATGTTCATTAACTCAGCCAAGGTACACTGCATCTTGTGCATATGGAAGTTCATGATGAACTGACCATATGCATCGGATAGGGATTGAAGGATCACATCAATCTGAAAATTCTTGTCTAAGATGATATCGAGCTTCTCAAGCTCTTCAAGATCCTTGATCATTGTCAAACAATGATCTTGGACTGACTGTCCATCCCGCATTTTAGCCTTAAAAAGTCTTTGACAAACTTGATACTTGGCAGTGTGACTTTGTTTATCAAACAACTCTTGTAAGTGAGCCAACATTTGGTGGGTAGTCAAAATATTCTCATATTGGCACTGCAATTCATCAGACATTGCACCCAATATGTAGTACCTTGCTTTGTTATCATCATCCGTCCACTTTTTCAGAAACGCTCTCTGTTCAGCAGTCAGACGTGCTGGCATGGCAGGTGGGTCCTGATCCAAGACATGAGTCAATTTTTTGAAATCCAGAATAATTCTGTAGTTCCTTAACCAGTCCTTAAAATTAGATCCAGTCAATCTGTGGGTGTCTAGTATTTTGGTTAGGGAGTTTGAGGCAGACATGTTTCCTGTAGAGAGTCAAAAGTTTCTAATTAGATTTTGTAATCAAACTTAACCAATTTGTTTAGGGATCTCATTTTTAAATAAATTAAGCTTCTACTATTTTCTCAGATCCCTATACTCCCTTAGTAGAGATGTGAAAATCTCTGTGATTAGTGATTTCTAATGGGTGGTGCGGTCTCACCGATTGGCTCATCACCTCATCTAACAGTTATTGATAATGGATCAACCGATGAGTGGACAAATCTTATCCAATGATTCTCTAATCATGGTGCATCCAAAACTTGATCTCTAATTCATGAAGCTCATCGTGCCTGGAATATTGCTCCAATCTTTAGTTAAGTCAAACCCACCATTTGCACAAACTAGATTCCTGATTGGATCCCTCACCGTATCCGAAATATTGAGCCCAACCCATCCTCTAATTCATAGCATCCAATGCTTAATGAATATGGTTGCATCTTTTCGGTGCAATTGAGCCACTATATCCAGTTGAGAACAATCAACCTCGGGAAGGGCCCGCACATCCACAATAGTGGAAGACCTAGACTTAATATTTTCTTAGGAAGATTTGATTTAGGTCTCTTTAAACTTGGCTTGACATAATCATAACAATTATGACTAACCTAGTGGCATGGGTTAGCTCGAATTGTTAGCCACCTCTAATCAAAACTGGGTCGACACATATGGCCAGGTAAGTGAGACCGGTGGAAGGGATATGCCATTAACTCGACAAGAACGTATTTGAGTCGAGTAGCTCCCAATTAAAAATAAGTCGGTCACATCTGTCCAACTTACCTTAGACACCAAATTATCGAACCAGAACTAATTGGGTTAGCCTACAATCCAAGCTTTAACCACTGAGCCAAATTAGGTCTTAACTTGATCGAGTCACATCTAAATGTGATTCGATCTTGATCCAGACTTAATCCTATTAGGCTGGTCAATTATTAGCTTTCATGATCCCACCTAATCAACTTTTGATTCGATTTGATCAACCGCTAGACCTAATTGAGCTACCCAAGCCCGAACACAATTTTATGAAAATAACTTAGATCTGAAATTCTCAATTTTAGATCTAATTTAATTTTATAAGCTTAATTCATTAATTAAGTCTTGGGTTCATAAACAAAATATGTAAAATAAATCTTAGGATTTCAGGATCTAGGATTTTGCAGAAAAGTAAGTTTGATTTCTAATTAAGAATGAACGTGCAGCACCCCTACACGTCATAAGAACACCCATTGAATGGGAGGAGAGGGCCTTAAAATTCTACTTTATTCTTATGACCGGACGGCCATGAGGAATACCTTAATCAGAAATATAAATTTAACTACAAAACTAGTTAGATCTAAATTTACATATCACATATACAATTTAAGATCTAACTAATACATGCTTTGCATACATCTCATATATCAAAAATTGATCTAATTAATATATTTTTAGATTTAATACATCACATGTAATATCTAAAAAATAAAATTTAAATTAAACTATTCAACATAAAATTTATTCTAGACAGTTACTAGAATAATTGTACAACTAGTCTAGGCATGCAATAGATCAATCTTATGTATTATCCAAATTTTTATTTTCTATTTTTGATCTGAATATAATATTTATATCATCAAAAAATAGAGAATAAATTAGATCTAAATTATATTTTAATTTTATTAAAATATAAACTTATAAGACTATTCATAGATCAAGCTATTCCTAGTCTAGTCATGCATCTCATGCATGTTAGATCTTCTCAGATTTAATTTTAAATATTTTAATTTTAGATCTTATTATATCTGATGTGATATTTAAAATTTTTTAATATTAGATAAATTAAAATTAAAATCAGATCTAAATTAGATCTGAAACTGAGCCATGAATCTGGCTCTGATACCAGTTGAAGGAAAAACTATCTTTTTCCTTGTAGGATCTTCCAGATTTCATCAAATCTGGGGTGGAATAATTTTTTAAAAAATTTATCTTATATTTATTTTAGATCTAAATCTCTAGATCTAATTTTATTATCTGATATTAATTCTAAAATAAATCTAAAAGTATGAGGAAACATGAAATACCTCAAGGATAATCTGATTATCCTGTAGATGATCGTAGCAAGCCTGAGGTTCTGATTTAGCCACGCAATCATCTGACCTCTACTAGTATCCACTCAGGTAGGATCTAGATCATCTTCTCCTCTAAATCTTTGCTCCAAAAATTAGAACTAAATCTGATTAGAAAGATCTTCAAAAGTCTTTCTAAAGTTGGAGCAGCAGCCTGTCGAAGAAGTCCTACAGCCTTCCTGTTCAAGACGTCACCACGCCTTAGTCCTTTGCCAGATGGACGTCCAACTCCTTGGATGTGAAGAGGAGAGGGAGAGCTACAGATTGGACATGGAGAAGAGGAAAGGGGGCGACAGCTTTGATGGGTTTTGTGCAATCACCTAAACCCTAGGCGCAGATAGGGTTTATATAGACCCTGCTGCGCTGCGCAATGCCACATCATTCGATCAATTAGAAAATTTTATTTAATCCAAAAAAATTTTAATTGGTGGAGTGATGTCATCTGATTACATCAGATAAGAACCTCCACCCTCTCTCTTATGTTGGCACCAACATTGGATAAGCACAATCATGTTGGCGCCAAAGAGTCCATGTTAATCAAGACTCTCCATCCTTATCCACTTGAGGTGCCCACTTAATCCAATTGGGCTCACACCATAATCTGATTATGGTACTCAATTTAATATGGTTTTGGCATGTAGATACTCCACAAAAATCCTCCAATGAGCTCTTGCCAAGTGGCCTTCAGTTTAAGACCGATATGTCAACATTTGACAGATGTCCTAAAATGAAAATGGCAGGTGTCAGGAATTAGCAGGTGCTTGTCTTAAATTCATCTCATAAATTAAGATAAGACTTTTTTGAGCTGGACAAGCTTCATTTAGACTGAGAGAAATCTTCTCAAGGTTCTCTGGATGAGTCAAATCATATTTGGCTCAGTCGAGATAGAAAAGATTACACGAGGAGAAAGTTAGGCTCAATCGTGTGCTAGCATGATTTTCTTGAACCTAATTGGATCTAATCCAAATCAATTGGGCTAGCCTAATTGATGACATCCAGATCCTAACCCTTATTAGTGTGATCTAGTTAGGTTCAATTTTGTATGATAATGAGACATGTCGTGATCTCATCATCGACATCACTGAAACTTCTTTCGATGGATCAGAACTCTTCTGATTCATACAATTAGAATGATCGATCATCAAGATCATTCTAATTGCTCTCAAAATCCATCAGTGACACCTAACAGTATATGGTGGTAACCCATCAGAACTGAAGATGAACCTCTTGGTGCAGCTACCTGTGTGATTGAGTTCCTCTATCATGAGTTTCGATTGAATTAGGGTTAAGGTGAACTCGTCAAACCCAACATCAGTCATATGAATTAATCGATCGATTCGAGTCCGATGTGAAATCCTAATGAAAAACTCTTTTTTCATTATTTCACTCTGCCATGGCCATGGGCTTAAGGACTCGATCTTTTGATCATCATAGGACTACTCTTCTCATCTACCGAGGTTGATAGATCCTATCTTGGTGCAATCTGATTCTTACAATGAATATGCTACAGCCAACATACACCTCAGGATTTTGAATGGCTAAGAGATCAAGTTATGGTGTAGTCAAACTATAATACACTCAAGGTGAACTGTCGATGCACCTCAGGTCAAAGAACTAGACACACAACTGCAGCATCGAGCTAGTCATCGACGAGAAGGTAGACTTCCTTATGACTGCTCGATATAATCACGCTCAGTACTCCCATTCTCAATGAATACCTGTACTCTCATTTCGATATCTCTACACCGTAGACTCAAGATACATCTATCCTAAGGAAGCGATCATACACCAATCTTTCGAATCGATCACCATCCTCATGATGATCCTATGGTCAGGAGCTGTTTATGAGTTAGTTATGTAAATTCATGCCTTAAATTTTTAACTCTTGAAAATATGAATTGACATTTCTACTAACTCAAAGGATGTATCACAGACACAATGTACACAATGTGATAGAAGAATAACCCATTTATTGATTTATAGTCAAAATTATAAATTTATCCTTAGATTTGTACAGGAATGTGTCAGCCAATCTGGAATCTAGGGCACACATCTAATATATGAATGGTATCACAATTAAGATAATATGAGAAGTTAATTTTCATATTTTATAATTATTATAAATTATATGTTGAGTGGTTATGGACTATGATACGTCCATATGATGGACGTATGTATGAATGCTCTCCTATTAGCTGATTATATAAATACATCTATAAGAGTTGCGATAGGAGCTGGGTGCTTCTGATGTATTATATTATCAACTATATCTTTCTTTTGTATGTTTTCAACTATTGATTGAAATTTTTATATATTGATGTAAAATTATAAAAAAATTATTTAAAAATAAATAAAAATTATTTTTTTCTATTTTCAGATAAAGATCAAGCATTCATGGTAGTCTTCATGGAGATGAAGATTAGACTACCAGATATTTGTAGAGCAAAGATGAATTAAGATAGACCATGAGATGGTTCAATCTATGATGTACTTAGGGTTAGACCCATAAACCATCCTGTGGCTCGAATGAGTTTTTATATGCTCTTACATGCTAGTAATTAGAATTAAAATTGTATATGATGTATTTATATATATATATATATATATATATATATATATATATATATATATTTTGGATATACATGAGACCTATGTCTCTCGTTTAAATTATATTAAGTCATAATGGTAAAGTGTTAAGAACACTATCCATGTCTTTCTTCATGCTAAGCCAGTATTATGTCAAGAACCATAGTAGGCTTATTGTGCTATCCACAAGGCTTGCTGTGGGGACTGATTTGATACTGTCTTGGTACATAATGAAGCTAATGGTACTTAACTCATACTAAGTCAATAGAGTATGTCAAAAACTGTAGTAAGTTTGTTGTGCTATCCACAAGACTTGCTATAGAGATTAATATGATGTTGACTAAGTGATGCTTATGGCATATTTTGATAATGCTGCCTTGTTGTGCTATCCACAAGGATAGTATTGTTCAAATATGACCATATAAGATTGAAGGATATGACTTGACTAAGATACTATAGTTTATTGTGCTATCTACAAGGTTATAAGTATTTTAGAGGCAAAAGTTATATTAAGAGTTGCATGAGATGCAATTGATAAAGAGTTACCTACCCTTAAACTCATAGGAGCTTGTTATGCTATCTACAGTTTTTTATAAGGAATTGAGATCTCAACCCCACTAAAGAACTAGATGGTAGGTTTCTTCATTTTTCATATTTGAGGACTATGAAATTCATTAAAATAGTGAGAGACACATTTAGATAAAAATCTTATCTAAATTGTGCATGTCATCATGAGTAGTCTTTTTATGTTCTTATATACACATCTGCATCTTCACTATCATTGCATTGTATATTTGATATTTTTAAATTGATCAAACTTCATGGAATGATCGAGGAACCTGAGAATAGTTCTCATATAGGAGATAGTCTCCTATTCTCCTGATTTTGATTTGATCGGAGATAATACCATCAAGAAGGAAAAATCACATATGAGATATGGCGGGAATAACATTATAACTGTCAAGTGTATCCTGCTTAATCATGCGATTAAATCATTATCATGGATGATGAGTTAATCCAGAATTCGATCCTACTAACTCTTCTGGATTCTTTTTTTAGTATCTCTTAGGAGAAGAAAAGTGAAGATTGTCTTCACTATGGGTATCAATTTTTATTACAGTAATAATGAGTATTAGAGATAAATTACAATAGTTGTCTTACGAGTGTGAAGCAATAGCAGGATGCAAAAATTGCATCTGCTAATGGTTTGTATATGATACAAACTAATTTATCGTTGAGTGCTTCAGCTTTAAAATTTTAGGTATGTGATATCTTATATAGGTTCTACTTATGCAAAGTGTTACTGGACCTATAAAGTTGAAGATAGATGACTACATGCTTTTGGCACTGATGGATAGTCCATTCATACTAAGGCTGTAGGAACCTATGTAACTTTCTAACAAGATTTAGAAACTAGTAGACCATTGTTATATACCAAAATTTATCAAGAATATTATTTCAATTCCTTTGTTATTATAACATGGATTTGAAATTAATTTTAAGAGTAAAAGTTACTCTTCTTCTGATAAATTTTATGGCTATAGATTTATGATAATGGTCTTATATTTTTGTTACTTAATGATATTATTTTTCATGTTCATGAGAATAAGAAAAGAATATGTGATGGTCACATATCTCTGATATTGCCAACTTGGCTATTTTTGTGAGTTAAAGATAAACAAGTAATACAAAGAAAAGTTCTTTATTCTATATGATTTTGAATCATATAGAACTTATAAATCTTGTCTCATGGATAAAATGATCAAGATTCCATTTAATGGACATGAAAAAAAGATGAGCAAGGTATTAGGTCTTGAACATATGGATGTTCAAAAGGCTAATAATGTCTCAACCCAGAGAAGGACACTTCATATGAGATATAGTGTGCTCTTTAATTTACTTCATAAATCTCATTTTGAGGATATGCCCTAGAAATTACTGCATATGTTTTGAATTAGATACCATCAAAATCTGTTACTAGCACTTCATATGAGATATAAAAAGAGGCAGGTTGTCCGACTTATGTGAAAAGAGTTGATGTATATAAGTTTTGTGCTAGAACAGGTTTATATAAGTTTATAGCTTATCCTAAAGAGTAGTATGTGATACTACTTCTACCATCCTACTAGACAAAAAGTATTTTGTTAGTAGGTATTCCATTTTTTTGAAAAATAATTTTTTTTAAGAAGCAGACAGTGGGAGGATAATTGAACTTAAGAAGTTCAAGACCTATGAACTATCCCGTTATAACCTGTGGAGTGTCCACAAGTTGATCCTCAATCAAATGTGCCAATTGATGAGGCACAACCAAGACACACACCTCCTCATCGAAGGTCAATCTGAGTGTGTAATATACTACTCAAAATATGAGTTTGTCATTATGGATGACTGTACACCATACATCATTGTGAATGATATTTTTTTGACCTATTCGGAGATAGTTATGAGTAGAGACTCTGACAGATGGCTTCAAACCATAAAATCTGAAATGAACTCCCTGTATATCAACTAAGTATGGACTATGGTTGAAGCACCTATGGGTATAACCCAACAGGTTGCTAACAGGAATGTCAATCCAAATTTTTGCTTGCTATAGCCGCAAACTATCTAGAGAGTTTATCTCTAGTGGAAGGACAAATCCATTTATGGATTAAAGCAGGTATTGAGGAGTAGATACTTTTATTTTTTTGAGATAGTCAAAATATTTGACTTTATCAAATATGGATGAACTGTGTGTGTGAGAGAAGATAAGTGGGAGTCCTACTAACTTCTTGACATTTGTATATGAATGATATACAGCATATTAGGAAGGTAGTTCCGATATTACACTCGGTCAATGACATGCTTATCACAAAAATTTTCATGAAAAAAGACTTGGGTATAGCATCCAATATATTTGGCATCTATAGGGATAGATGTAAGTGGATGTTAGGCTTGTCCTAGTTTAGGTACATGAATTTTATGTTGAAAGAGTTAAACATGAATGGGTGTAAAAATATTTACTTATCCAAATATTTAATGTACCAAGCCTGATGTGGCTTGTGCCTGGTGCATAATCATTGATTTCAGGTAGATCCATGATGGGATCTTTTAAAAATTATAAAAAACATTCTCAAAGTACTTTAAAAGTATTAGAGGAGTAGTGAATTGAAAAGATTTCAAATAGCAAATTATGTTTGAATCAATTAATTACTGTTAGTAAAGATTACTAAAGAAAGTCGCTGGATAAAAAGATTCATCACTGAGTTGGGTGTGGTCTCACTAGAAACCCACGCACATCCTATGGCACTTTCACCTTATTCATGATTAGATCATAAAATGAGTTCATATAAAGAATAATATAAAGGATCAGTTCACTAAGCCTTAATACAGCAGTAGTGTGTTCGCCACCCTGATTGCATAGGCATCAGGTACAGGAACGATTGGGTTTAGTACAAGTGGGAGATTGAAAGAATAGTATCTTACAAGCCAATCGCATGAGTAATGCGAAGAGACTTTTATATATTTTTTTCCTACTCATTTGCATGACATTAGTTATTTTATTCATGAGGTATTATGTTTTATCATTTGCTGCATCATATTTTTATGATTATGATAAATCCTATTGATTAGGGCAATGATTTTAGAGCTATGATGAGATCATGCTAGTGAGATCTAAAATCTTGATAATTCCAATCTAAAATATTTTTAGTCGTTGGATCATTGAGTCAAGGATCGATGAAACCGATAAGACTGGTACATCCTATGTATGCTCGATGGAGAGGGTGGTTGATCTCACAATGACTTGTGTGGTGACACTAATACAATGATGTAAGTGCTTATTAGAGAATAAGTTCACTGAACTAATCTGTAGGAAGAATATTTGATGGAGCCTTACAGCATGTCGACAGATGGTTCTCCAATGGAAGTGGTGTATGTGATCCTTTGATCTGAGATCATCATGGTACCTTGTGTATATGGATCCTTACTTTGATTTTTTTCCTAGCACACCACTTTGAGATGTATGTGGCATATTCTGAGTATGGTGAAGTATGCATGGAGGTTGTGAGTGGTCAATAAGGAATCAGTCACTCTTTGTAAGAGGAGAGAACATCCTATGTGATCTCATAGGATGATGACTCTGAGAGTCTTTGGCCAGAGCAGAGATGAATAGTAGAAAAAATTTCTACTGGTTTATCAATCGAGTCATCATCATCAGATCGAGATATATATAGATAAGTATTTGGGCTTGACATGATTCCATGCCCATGGTCTGTTTGAGATTTTGTGTGATCAAAGGATTGATTGCATGGTAACTCACCACGGAAGGATAATTTTGATATTTTTATCAAATTTTAAATCTTTCGGATAGTCATGACACATTGCTAGACGTCAATCTATACTTGTGGACTCGTCAGAATTAAAAGAGTTTAATTCAAAAATTAATTAAGAAGAGTCCTAGTTGATTGGGACTCTTGAGCTGACCTAATCTAATCGGATTAGGATTATGTCGAGAGTTTGGATCCACTACTAGCTAGATTTGGAACTCAATGAGTCACACACAATAAAAATTTAGTCTTGGTCTAATCTATTTAGATTTATTATAAATTTTATGGGTTAATTGATTTGTTAGCACATGAATTATCCCAAGTTTCAATTGGATTCGGTGCAAAGGTGTTTGTACTAACCCTTGACTTGTTGCCTTGACCTAATATGATTGGATTTGAACCTATAATTAAATAGGTGGCTTATCTAATTTTTATAGAAGAGTTCTATATGAAATTACCTTCCTCCATGCCAAGCCACATACCAAATATTGGGACGCCACATTTATTTTTGGCATTATGAATGGAGGAGTCCTTCTGACTTACTCCTCTCAAATTTCTTTCTTATCTCCATGCTTAATTTTATTTCTCGCATCATGTGATGACTCTTGGGAATATGTGAGTGCAGATGAAAAGGAAGTTTCCTTATCTATGAAGGAAATCACACGCCAGAAAAATAAATGGGATGCCTCCTTTTGTGCATTGAATATGGAAGAGTCCTTAATGTTTTGGACTCTTGAATTCTCACACCTATTCCTTATCCCACGCACCATAAGATGGTTCCTTGATTTTTCAATGTAGAGGAGGAGTCCTTCTGCTAGTAAAACTCTTCTTATTCCATGCCATTCTCATTTGATTTCATACTGAAAAATTAATTTTGTACGTGTAAGGACTAAGGGACGCCAAGAGTTGACACCCCTTGGGAAATTATGTGGCACCCCTTCATACCTTATATAAGGGGAGCCCATAAGGGATAAAATCCAATCCAGAAGGCTTTAGGCATGGGATATTATGAGGAAAAGATAGAAAAAAATTGAAAAGAAAAAAGAAAAGAAAAGGGAGAGAAAAATAGAAAGGAAGAGAGGAGGAAAAAAAGAAAGCATGTAATGTTTGTCCTAAAATCAAATTGTTCAAGTGTTGAACATTCAATCTGATTTTTGTATAGTGAGATCATTTGAGAAATGATATCTAAAGTAGTCCTAGTAGAGGTCTCGATGGCATACAAGTGGTGGTGCAATCCATTCTTACGAAGGACGATCGACAGCGAACTTGCGAAGAAGGCTGCAGTACTACGTCAAATTGGAAAGGGCCCTGATCAGTCCCATGTGGATTATCGTTGGAGAGCTTCTATTTTAGAGTCTTGTAGAGATCTCATGATTACTAGATCATCATCTTCATGTTGGTATATGACTTCTGATCTCTTGTTTATATACATGCTTATATTATTTGATTGTAATCATCAAGGTATTTCTAGGACTTTACATTTCGGTAGTCTAGTTTAATTGTTAAATATATTTTTAATTATTAAATATATATATAAATTTTTAAAATTTATATTTCACTGCGTCACCAGAACCCAGCATGTGTGAGGGTCAAGTTACAGCTAGTGTAATTTTTATAAAGTTACACCATTTTTTAAATTATACAATAAATATATTAAGTATTCCATTTTGATGATCAGAGTAATTGGATATGATCAGATATATTCAAACTACTTACATACAAAAAATAATATAATTTGGAGAACAAAGCCTATGCATCAAATGGTCAAAAAATGTATACTTTTTCATATTATTTAAATCATACAAATTTCGACCACATGATGTATGGGCTAGGGGTCTTTAAATTATATAAATTTTTATGTGTAAATAGTTTAGAGATAATAAATCATATCCTGGAGTTTGAATCATCAATATGAAATCATTTTTATACAATATGGAAAGGTGCAATTCTATAAGAGTTACACTAGGTGTAACTTGAACTTGATCCATATATACAAGGATGAGCTATACTTCTCTCAAGAGGATGGATGCATAATGCATAAATGGGAGAAGAACAACAACTGAAGGCGGTTGTTATTACCTACTACATTGAGTACAAGAAGGAATCTATCCAAAGAGGGACTCACATCTAATTAATTATTTAGTAAGGCAATAGCTTTCTAGGGCAATGAGTAGTAGCCAATCCATCCTCAAATATTAATCTTAAGATGGTCAATTTACTCTTTTTTGCAATCTATTTCGCTATTGCACCTACTACTCTAGATATTATCCACCCTTTCCAAGTGTAATTTTTATGTTATATACAATTGTACCTATTACGATGTCCGGGACATAGATTTAGAGGCATACCGAGCCATATGCTTGCTGTAAAGAGGTATGCTGAATCATATACTTGCTGAGATAAGCTATCCTGATATGAGATAAGCTATCCTAAGTTATATTTATGCTAATAAGAACTATCTTGAGCCTCATTCATGCTGATAAGAGGTATCCTGAGCCTCATTTATGCTAATTAGAGGTATCCTAAGCCTCATTCATGCTGATAAGAGATATCCTGAGACTCATTCATGCTGATAAGAGGTAAGAGGTATCCTGAGCCTCATTCATACTAATAAGAGGTATCTTGAGCCTCATTCATGCTGATAAGAGCTATCTTGAGCCTCATTTGTACTAAGCTGAGGTATACTTGGCCATTTTCAAGCTGAGATATTCTATACTTAGCCATCTTCATGCCATGGCAACCATCCACACCATGCAGAAAAGGTCAAAAATAATAAATACCTCCACATGAGAGTATATGTAGGCTAAAATCTCTCCACACTCTCAGCTCCTGATTGATAGCCCATGCAATTAATAGGTGGGACCTTCATAGACCATGAGATGACACCACTCACCTAACTCAAGAAGGTCAAAAGATCAAGCACGATCTTCGAGGATATTCAAATCTTCCACTCAATATATTGTCAGTAACGGCCTTCTCACTCCACAGGAGCGATTAAGGGCTATATTATCTTGCCCACAATGGCAAGCTCAATGATCCTACAATCTCAAAATCTCATAATCTTCATATAGCTGTGTGACCAACTGTTTGACAGCCTTCTATATAAGCAACCAAAGCTCTGAAGATCAGGATAAGTCAATCAATCTCTCTCAAAGAACTCATTGCTGTTCCTGTTGTTCTCTGAATCTGACTTGAGTGTCGGAAGATCCTCGTCGGAGTGAAAATCTTTGATTTGGACTTGTTTTGCAAGTCACTCCAGCACTATCATCCCTGTGCGAGGCTCAATTGCCTTCTCTCCGATCTTAACCAAATCGAGCAGCAACACATTGAGGAAGGGCATACTTTCACATCATGCCACCAATGAAATCATCACCAAACAATCAAGGTGATCTACTGCTGCTTGAACTATCACTGGTGTTGAAGAAAACCATGCACCGACATCACAACAATAGACCCCTCCATATGAAGGAGGACTCAGGTCTATTTTTCTGAAAGCCAAGTGAGCATGAGATGGCATCACACAAAGATTCTTCATGACATCCCAATGATGCCTCTTTCAGAAATAGGAGAGCCCATGCCGGTAGTGAGGCTCCCGCATCGCCATCACCACTAGCACCACCATCTCTACTAGCTGTGAAGATAAGCATGGATTAGTTCAATGCACCGATCCAATGAGTATACATCTAGATCGCTGTGATCCAAACGATGCGACAGAACAATGATGCACGGCGGGGGATGCATCTTGCTCCCACACCTATGCCAACCCCGACCTCTATGGTGTAGTGCTCGCCACCTACATATAACGAAGATGGAGGAATCAATAAAATAGGGAAGGAGATTACAGAAATCTCTTAATTCCCAAATTATTTTTGCCTTTTTGGTCTATGTTCAAACTTTAAATTTAAATTTTTGGCAGGATTCAAATAAGAAAGGAGGAAATAATTATCAAATTTAGAGAAGAAAAACTTTAATTCCTTTGCAAGCTCATCTACAACATCTCTAATGTGCTTGACGAAAACCAGTTTAAGAGCCTCAAGAACAAGAGCTAGCTTTGTATCCAGTCGAAGCTCCTTATTCACTCTCTTGAGATCAAAGAATTATGGGAGGCACTCGTGGCCGAGGCTGACCATGCGTGGGAGTCCTGGCCAATAGATCATTTGAGAAGACCTCTCAAAAAGATAACAATAATAAAATAAAATAGTTTTTTCATGTTTATCACACATGGGCTAGAGCGATGCAGAAATACCAAGCGGTGATGAGCTCTATCTTTGCTGCTGCTCCGCTACTCCGTCCAAAGGTTGACCTACTCATTCTTTGCCTCTGTCCACATCAAACTCACCCTAGATCCGAGGATTCGAGGTCACTTCACTCATCCGATGCCCCTGACGGCGGCGAGCCTCATCTTATCCATGGGTTTGAGGGCCTCCCACACTCATG
Organism: Elaeis guineensis; assembly: GCF_000442705.2. NCBI lineage: Eukaryota > Viridiplantae > Streptophyta > Magnoliopsida > Arecales > Arecaceae > Elaeis > Elaeis guineensis. The sequence goes on along the minus strand of NC_026004.2, from coordinate 82,589,056 downwards.
TTACACCGATAAATAGCATCGAGGTCACCTATGGATGGATCCGAGGCCTCCACATGGGCAAAAGGCCATCCCACTTTGAAGGCCTCCAATTCTTAAACAGGAGGTTAACCTCGTTCTTAAATGAGGGTGAAGATCTTATTCTTAAACATGAGTGTCAACTCCATACCGACCTACTTTCTAGCAGGTGAAAGCCCCTGTTCTTAAACATGGGCGTCAGCTTTAAGCCAAACCTCATTCTTAAATGAGGTTGAAGGCCCTTGTTCTTAAACAGGGATAAATTGAAGCTCTTTCCATAATCAAAGATGCAACCAGACTACTCCATGTTCTTGAACAAAGGGGACAGAGCTGCTCAAGCTCGGCTGGATTTCTTTGTCTCAATTTCTCCAGCATGCCCACGCACCTCCAGCCTTAAGTCTGGCCATGTCAGCGGTCATGAGCTCCTCCACACGCAAGCTGAGATTGCTGGATCCAAGCTTCTGAGGCTTTGAAGCTTCTTCGAGCTTCCTCATGCACCTTCATGCACGGTCGAGGTCACCGGATCCACTGCCATAAGTTCTTCTCCGCTCGGACCTCCCCTCTTCCTGCACCTAGTTTGCTGGATCTGAGCTCCCCCCGCTCATGTATTCCTACTTGCATCGAGCTCACCTCAAATCTGGGGATCCGAGGTCACTACTAGCACTCCTCTTCCCCGATGGCACCTTTGATGGTGTTGAGATGCTCACTCGTGGGATCCCCTCCAAGCTCTCCAAGAGCTCCTTCGAGTTCCCTTTGTTGGGCTCTGAGACTACCATTTTTGCACCTTGCTTTTGATAGCACCACCTCACCTAGATATGGACTCCGATGTCGCACAAGCGGGAAGCCCAATTTCTCTAGATCGACAAAGCCTGGATCGACAAAGCCTGGGGCCTCTACACATACGCAGACCTCTACATGAAACCCAAGCAATGTGGGCTAAGTAGTATGCCAATTTGAGGTAAAGCATACAAATCTGAGATAAAAAATTGCATATCCGAGCTAAAATCTATAGATCTAAGGTAAAAGCATGTAGGTCTGAGGTAAATTTGCAGATTCAAGATCCGAGATAAGATCATGCAGATCTGAGATGCAGGCCAATCTAAAGCAAAACAAGCCCAAATTGAGACAAATAACAGGAGTCAAGCAAAATCTAAAAGCTCTCAAATAGAGCTCATAACTCTCATGATAAAAAGCTTTCAGATTTTATGTATTATCCTGTATTGTTCTTTTTGAACAATAAGTCTTCAAACATTTAAGCTGGAGTGGAGGTCGGTCCAAAGTCACAATGATGATGTGAGATCTATGCCATCAGAGAAACGACTTCTCAAAAAACTAGCCTCAAAAGGGTCAACTTCACCAAAAAGCCAACCTAAGCAAAATAAGGTAATATCAGTTTAATCACCTATTGTTTTAATTGAAAAATCAAAAGATTCAACAAAAGCTGATCTGGTGAGTCCTCTCATCTTTTGTGTGCAGGTTCATAACTATAAACCTCAGATGGAGCCCGTCGATCTCTATCTGGCCTAGCTTGTCGAGTTTTTCTTCGAGCCGTACTCCTGCAGAGGATAACCTATCGAACCTCCATAGCCCGTCATCTTCAGATCCTCCAGACTGTCGATCTCTATCTGGGTCAGCTCGTCGAGTTTTTCTCCAAGTCGTACTCCTATGGAGGATAACCTATGGGACCTTCACAATCCATCAAGTTATCTCTAGATCCTCCAGTCCTCAATCTCTATTCGGACTAACTCATCGAGTTTTCCTCCAAACCATACTCCTGTGGAGGATAATCTACATGACATCTGTAGCCAGTCAAGTTATCTCTGGATCCTCCAGCCCATCGATCTCTATCCAAACCAGCACGTCAAATTTTTTTTCGAGTTGTACTCCCATGAAGGACAACCTACGAGACCTCCACAGCTCATCAGGTTATCTCCAGATCCTCCAGCCCGTCAATCTCTATCCGAACTAGCTCGTCGAATTTTTTTTCGAGTTATACTCCTGTAAAGGACAACTTATGGGACCACCGTAGCCCGTCGAGTTATCTACGGATCCTCCAGCCCATCGATCTATATCCAGACCAGCTTGTCAAGTTTTTCTACATGTCGTACTCCTATGGAGGACAACCTACGAGATCTCTGTAGTCTGTCGAGTTATCTCTAGGTTCTCCAATCCATCGATCTCTATCCGGACCAGCTCATCAAATTTTCTTCCGAGCCGTACTCTTGTAGAGGATAACCTATAGGATCTCCGCAGCCTGTAGGTTATCTCCGAATCCTCCAGTCTGTCGATCTTCATCCGGACCAATCTTTGATCGACTGAAGATGAGATGTGCACAAGCTACCTCTCACATTATGAGAAGTGCACACGCTGCCACTCACAAGATGAGCCAAGCACAAGATGCCACTCACATGAAGACAGATGTCCCTCACAAGATGAGAAGTGCATAAGATGCCACTCGCGTGAAGAGTAGAGCAAAGATGGACGTCCGTAGGCCCGAGGCATCATATCAGTAGTATTTTTTTCATCTAATTCTTAAACTCAGGAGTAGGGGGTAGTGTTACAGTAGTATCATGGATGCCTCGGATTCATGTCTGAAACATAGATTTAGAGGCATGTCGAGCCATTTGCTTGCGGTGAAGAGGCATGCTGAGCCATATGCTTACTGAGATGAGCTATCCTGATATGAGATGAGCTATCTTGATATGAGCTAAGCTATCCTGAGCTATATTTATGCTGATAAGAGCTATCCTAAGCCCCATTCATGCTGATAAAAGATATCCTAAGCCTTATTTATATTGATAAGAGGTATCCTAAGTTTCATTCATGCTGATAAGAGATATCCTGAGCTTCATTTGTGCTAAGTTGAGGTATACTTGGTCATTTTCAAGCTGAGGTATTCTATACTTGCCATTTTTATACCATTGCAACAATCCACACTATGCAGAAAAGGCCAAAAATAATAAATACCTCCACATAAGAGCATATGAAGGCTAAAATCTCTCCACAATCTCAGCTCCTGATTGATAGCCTATGCAATTAATAGGTGGGACCTCATGTACCATAAGATGACACCACTCACCCAACTCAAGAAGACCAAAAGGTTAGGTATGATTTTTGAGGATATTCAAATTCTTCACTCAATATATTGTCAGTAATGACCTCCTCACTCCACGAGAGCGATTAAGGGTTGGATTATCTCGCCCACAATGGCAAGTTCAACGGTCTTACAATCTCGAAATCTCACAATCTTCATACAGCTGTGTGACTAGCTGTTCGACAGCCTTCTATATAAGCAACCAAAATCTCAAAAATCAGGTTAAGTCAATTAATTCTTCTCAAAAAATTTGTTGCTATTCTTGTTGTTCTCTGAATCTGACTTGAACGTCGGAGGATCCTCACCAGAGCGAAAACCTCCAGTTTGGATTTGTTTTATAGGTCACTCCAGTGCCATCATCCCTGTGCAAGGCTCAGTCACCTTCTCTTTGATCTTAACGAAATTGAGCAGCAACAGTACCTAAGGGTATTTTAAAAATTGGAGAAAAATAGAACAAGTCAACCGTTCTAGTCTTGAGTAGTCTACCATTTTACTACAAAGTAATGTATTTGGTTCTCTTGAGTCCCAAATCAATAATAGGATATCTAAATCAAAAATATAAACTATTGATCATGCTCTATACCACTAAAACTATAAGAAACCAAGTATCATATGGTTTGATGGTTTCTAAATTATACATAATTTGGACAAAAAATAGATATATATTTCAATAGCATTAACATGCTAAAATACATGATAAAGCATCTAAACTAAGAGTACATTTTACACTATTAAAATATATATTAAAAATTAATAGATTGTAACACTTAAATCATCGCAAAATAAGGTCGTATGTCATTTTAATTATTCATTTTTTGCACATATGTGATGCATAAGTTAGAAAATACCAAAACACATTGACTTTTTAGTTTATGCATATTTTGTAGTATAGATCATGATTACTGGTGGATCTTTATTTTGGAGGCCTAATTATTGATTTTGGAATTAAAAGAAGTATATATATCTATTCTCTCAAGAAAATATACATTAAGACATCAAGAAAATATGGGCATAGGTTAATTGTTAAAATTTTGAATAAACCTTTTCTAGCTACAATTAGTTATGGGCTACCTCCATTCAGTGGTTCCATACTAGTCACATGTTCAAGCAAGGCAATTATCCTAACACTTATCTGACTAAAACTAGATTAGCTTGTTTGCTGCATACTTCTTATTCTGCTAATTTTTCATTTTATATATCTAATTAATAGAAATATTGAATGCTGTATTTTTCTATTTTTTCTGCTAGTAGAAAGAACTAAATTTTCTAAAGGTGATTCCTAAGTTTTCATTTAAAGATTTTTGCATATTGCACACAATATTTTGCCAATGTTGCATATTAAACATCTTCTTATCCTTATTTGCAAATTTATCTAGATAAAGTTATAATTATTTAGAATACACCCTTCCATTAGCCTACCATCTCCCTTGTGTACCATGGCACTAGTTTAGATAATTAGGATGCTAAAATGATAATTATCCCTCTTATCATGGTCTACAATTATCTCCTTTTATCTCAATTGCATGAATCTTGAAGTTCCTTCCTTTTATTTTTGTTCACCTTCCCCCAGTTTGGTTAGAAAACCCATCTTGATCATATGGACATGGAGCTGAAGGCCTTCCCTTGGCACATCCATTGGGTAAGTGAGAGAGGTGCAAGACTTTAGGAAGAAATGTAGTTGCCAAGATATGTAAAAGAGTAGATCCAGAGGGTAAGATAGCCCTCTTTAGGGATCACAGTAGAGGGTGATAGACTCACAAAGCAATGGTGGTGGATAAGGGTGTACATTGTGGAACTGTAGAGGATAGAGCCTTGCACAAGATATGATCGGAGGCATTATGTACGTGACATGTGGAGTTGGGCAAAGGTAGTGAGGGGCAGCTAGAGATGGTGATGAGGTTGGAGTAGGAGGTAGGAGGAGAAGAGACCAGTCAGGAGGGAGAGGTTGGCATCAAGGCCACATAAAGGAGAAAATCATGAATTTGGTGGAGGGAGGAGAAGTGAGCAGCATCAATGGAGAGAGGAGTTGAGAGAATTTGTTAGAGACCGAAGCAGAGCTTTTCTTATGGGACTAAATTGTAACTCCTCCTAGCTCAATTCTTCCAACCCTGGGACATCGATGTGCACCGTCTTTGGGACCTGTAAGATAATGGACAAAAGGTGAGGGCTCGTTGGATTAGCTCCAACCAAGCTCTTAGATACTTAAGTTCGTACTTATTTTATTGATAAAAATGAATGAGAAAGAAAAAATAGAGAACAGAGAGATAAAATTCTCTCTTAAGCTGAGATTGTTTTTCGTTATCTTTTTTGGAGAATCATTGGGACCTATTTATAACTAGAGTCCGAATCTTCCATCATTGTATTCTAACAAACTCAAATAATAACTTGTTTAAAAAAAATTTTTGATATCAGTTGAAGATTTAAGAAGAATAAGTTTTAAATCCATTTCTCAAAAATGATCAATCATAGTAAAATATAAAAATATGTTTCAAATTCAGCTTGATACTAATAAATTATCAAAAATGATGATAAGATCAAATCATACAAAGTATGAATGAATAAGTCAAAAAAAATATATATGATTGCTCAAATCAAAATACAAATATTTATCAATAAATTTTTTAAGTATAATAATAATTTTTAAAAATAAATCAAATGAATAGAACAATAAAAGTATACAAATAAATCAAGATAAATGATCATCAATAATTTTTATTTTTGTTAAGTTTCAAAATAATTTCTCCTATTTAGATTCAAAGAATAATTCTTTTTTAATATTCTCATAATATTTTTTTTTATTTTTTATAATAAATGCTAGAAATTTTATTTTTCTTGATACTTCTTCTTTTTCTTTCAAATTATGCATAATTAGTTGATTTTAAGAAAATGAGCTTTATATTTTTCTTCTCCTTTGATTTATAAATAGAGCACATAATAAATCAAGCAAATAAGTATAAATATCAAACAACTAATCAATAAGCATACTCAATTTTCAAAAAGAAATCATGTTTTCATTGATTTTTAAAAAGTGATTGCAAGAAGTGATTACATCAATATATCCAAAGGAATTAAAAAAAAAATCTAGTGAGATCAAGGAGATAGCACTAAATATAAGGATCTAAAACCCCTAGTTCTCTTCTAATTTTATAAAATCTATCTTCACTTAATAGCTTTGTAAATATGTCTACTAATTATCTTTCAGAGCAAATAAAATCAATCATCACATCATTATTTTGCATATATTCTCTTATGAAATGGGATGTCTTATTTCTATGTGCTTAGATCTAGAATATTGGATTGAATTTTTGGTTAAGTCGATCGTACTAGTTGTATCACATCTTTTTTCTAAAAAAAATGGAGGGGTAGTTCCACTAGATAATAGTATATTATAATAGCAATAATAATAGAAGATAAGGATGGAGATGCATGTTCTAGGATATGGTCTCATTAATAGTATCACATCTTATGAGAATGTTATTAAGTTTAATGCTAAAGTCCTCGAGTTATTGCTTAATCCGCAAGATTTATATACAGTAATATCCAGCTACAATATATTCGACATCGACTGTAGACAATGTCACTGAATTTTATTTTTTACTAAACTATGAGATCAGGTTTACTCCAAAAAATTGATAAGTTTTACTAGTATTTTTTTTATCTAACCTACATCCAGCAAAGTCTGTATCTGAATAGCCTATTATATCTATTGAAGATTATTTAGAGAATCATAAATCTAATTTTTGAATTTTTTTTAAATATCTTAAAATTCTTTTAATGGTAAATAAGTATGATTCTTTAGGATTGGATTGAAATCTAGCACACATATACATACTAAACATGATATTAGATCTACTGACAGAAAGATATAATAGAAAATGTATCATGCCTCTATAAAGCTTTAAATAAATACTTTTACCATTCTTATCCTTGTCTAATTTGTATGAGGAGCTTATAGGGGTGCCAATATTTTTGGCGTTCTCTATCCCAAATCTTCTTAGTAGCTCTCTTGTGTATTTGCTTCGACTGATGGAGATCTTCTCCTTCGTTTATTTGATCTGGAGTCCAAGAAAGAATATAAGTTCTCCCATCATACTCATCTCGAGCTCCCCCTGTATGAGCTTAGTAAAGTTTTGACATAAAGCTTCATTAGTAGATCCAAATATGATATCATCAATATATATTTGAATAACCAGGATATCATCAAGATTTCTTTTTATGAAAAGAGTGATATTTACTTTTTCTCTTGAAAAGCTATTTTTTAGTAAAAATTTCTTAAGTTTTTCATACCATGCTCTAGATACTTATTTTAAACTATATAATGCTTTATTTAATTTAAAAATATGATTTGGAAAAGCATAATTTTTAAAATTGAGAGGTTGTTCTATATAGACTTCTTCAGTAATATAACCATTTAAAAAAATACTTTTAATATCCATTTGAAATAATTTAAAGTTTATGTAATAAACATAAGCAAATAAGAGTCTAATAATCTTTAATTTAGCTACTGATGCAAAAATTTTATCAAAATCAATTCTCTCTTATTGATTATATCCTTTGCTATTAGTCTTACTTTATTTCTAATTATATTTCTATTTTTATCTAACTTGTTCCTAAATACCCACTTTATTCTAATTATGGGGTGATCTTTAAGTCTCATAATTAGGGTCCATACATTATTTTTTTCAAATTAATTAAATTTTTTTTGCATGGTATTAATCCAATGATGATATTTTTTAGCTTCATCTATAGTTTTTGATTCAAAATGAGAGATCAAAATAAAATGATTGCATGTATCTCTAAGTGATGAACGAATTTTTACCCCATATGTAAGATCACCAATAATAATTTTTTTAAGATGGTTGTGAGTATATCTTCATTCTCTTGAAACATCATTGGTACTTTGAGGTTGCTCTTGTAAATCTTATTTTTCTTCACCCTCATCTTCATGCTTGTCTTTATGTTCTTTCTCATTATGCATTTTTGAGTCCTTAAGGGTGAGTTCCTTCATTTCTTCCTCAATTAAACCTACATCATCAATAACCTCTCTCATTCTTGATGGAAGATTATTAATCTCATAAAAAATTATATATATTAATTTTTGTACAACTAAGGTTCATTTGTTAAACACTCTAAATGCTTTGCTAGTAGTAGAATAATCAAAAAAGATGCCTTCATCATATTTTTCATCAAATTTTTTTAATTTATCTTTATCATTATTTAAAATAAAATATTGACAACCAAAAATATGAAAATATCTAATGTTTGATTTCTACCTTTCCAAAGTTCATAGGATATTTTATTTAGGATTGGTCTAATTAAGGTATGGTTTAAGATGTAGCATGCTGTGTTAATTATTTTTGTCTAAAAGTATTTTAAAAGATTACTTTCACATAGTATAGTATGAGCCATTTTTTTAGTATCCTATTTTTTTCTTTTTATCATCTCATTTTGTTGGGATATTCTAGGTACAGAGAAATTATGTTCAATCCCTTTCTCATCATAAAACTTTTCAAACTTGAGTCCATAATTATTATGAATATTAAGAATTGATAAATCTTTTTCATTTTAAACTTTTCGATAAAATTTAGAAAAAGCTAAAAATACCTCATCTTATGTGCTAAGAATAAAACCTAAGTAAAACATAAAAAATCATCGATAATTATAAAATCATATCGCTTACCCCCTAATCTAGTAGTTCTAGTGAGTCTAAACAAATCTATATGCAATAACTCTAATGGTCTAGAAGGTGAAATAATATTTTTAGATTTGAATGAGACTCTTATTTACTTTTCTAGTTGGCATGCATCACAAATTCTATCTTTTTCAAACTTAATTTAGATAAACTAACTTCTAATTTCTTATTGATAAGTTTGGAAAGTAAAATCATGCTTATATATACAAGTCTATGGTGTTAAAGCCAATTAATCCCATTAATTTTGGCATTCATTGGTGTTGCATATTTTACATAGAAAGATCATCCAAATCTACCATATAAATATTATCATACCTATGTCCAATAAATCTTATATTATCATCATTGGGACTAGTTATAATATACCTTGAAGATTCAAAAATCACTTTAAAACCCTTATCACAAAGTTGACTAATGCTAAGTAGATTATGCTTAAGACCATCAACTAATAAAATATTTTCAATAAATTTGAAAGGAATGATACTAATGTTACCTATGTCAATGATCTTTTTTTATCATTATCTCCAAAAGTGACCATCCCTTTATCTTTTGCATCAAGAGTGATAAATTGAGATTCTTCATTCGTTATGTATCTTGAGTGCCTACTATCAAGATACTATTTTCATTTTGATCCTCGGATTGCAAGACACACCTACATAGAAATTTAAGCCTTAACTTTAGGTTTCCAAATTTTCTTAGATCTTTTTTAATTAGTCATCATGATTCCTTTTGGAACCCATTATTTCTTTATATTTGAGTTATCAAGTTTGTTAGAAAAATAAGTATTAGATTTATGTCCTACTTTTTCACATCTGAAACATGAAATGTTTGAAAGTTTATCATGAGAGGAGTTGACAAAAATATTTTTCAAGAATTTCTATTTCTTTAGCGGGTTATAACTAAGACCAGCTTTGTTATACATTACCCTTTGATTATCAAGAATCATTTGAAGTTTATCTAAACTTAAAGTAAATTTTTTGTAATTGATTTTTGCTTAGCTACTTTCTTCTTTAAGTTCAAATTTTCTTGAGTTAAAGCTATCTTTTCATTTAAATTTTTTTTCTTTTAACAAAGATTGATTTTTTATTTTCAGCTCTTTATTCTTAAGTCCTAGATTTTTTAGATTATCTAATAAATCATAAAATACCTCTTGAAGCTCATCAAAAATAAATTCATTTGAAGGTTCAGAAGTTATCTCATTTTCATATGCCATGAGGCATAAGTTGGCTTCTTCGTAGATATCTTCATTGGAGCTCAAATCATCATTGTCACTCCATGTAGCTACATTGCCTTCTTTTTAAACTTCTGAGGGACTTTTTTGAGTTGTGGACAGTCCGCTTTGAAGTGGCCTAGTTTCTTACATTCATGACATATGAGAGAATGCTTCTTGTCTCTTTCTTTATTAGGCTCCCCCTTTGTTAGTGGCCTTCTTCTCATCTCTTGTCTTTTTTTCTTCATGAATCTTCTAAATTTTCGAATGATGAGAGCCAATTCTTCATCTTTATTATCGTTTTTAGTTTGCTCGGATTCCTTCTCTTCTTATGTTGTAGACTTGAGAGCAATCATTTTCTTTTTCTTAGTCTCTTCTTTATTGTGCTATCTCATAGTCAATTCATGTATACTGAGTGATTTGAGAAGCTCCTCTAAAGATAAAGCATTAAGATCCATCATCTCTTAAATCGTGGTGATCTTTACTTCTTATGTTCTTGGTAGAGACCTAAGAACTTTTTTTACAAGATCACTGTTAGAGTAAAACTTATCAAGACTCTTAAGATCATTAATAATGTTAATAAAGCAAGTAAATATTTTAGTAATAGACTCATCAGGTTTCATTTTAAAGAGTTCATATCTATGCACTAGTATGTTTATTTTTGACTCTTTAATCTGGTTTGTACCTTCATGAGTAACTTTTAGTCTATCCTAAATTTTTTTAGCTAAATTATAAGTTGAAATATGGTGGAATTTATTTGCATTTAATATACAATATAATACATTCATGACTTTGGTATTGAATTGAGCTATTTTCTTATCAACCTCATCCCATTCACTTTCTAGCTTGGGAGAGTACATACCATCAATCAATTCGGTGGGTGTGTAAGGTCCATTGACTATGATACTCTCCATATTATAGTTAAGTGCTTGGATAAAGATTTTCATATGAGTTTCTCAATAAGTATAGTTGGATCTATTGAAAAGTAAAGGTTAGTTAGTGGATTGCCCCTCGACAAGTAAAGTACCGACTTAGATTACATTAGACTTTAGATCTTGATGGTGAAATCAAAAAAAGATTTGACCATTGATATTACAAGAAAATATACTATTAGCAATGGCTATTAGCGACGGCTAAATAGCCATCGCTAATGAGGTCATTTACCAACAACTTATTATGACAAAAAAATTTTCCATCATAATAAGTTAAAATAATTAATAGCGATGAAATTTTATTATTAGTGATGGCTAAAAGTTAATTGTTATTAGCGATGGTATTAGAGAAAAAATTTAGCCATCACTTTTAATTAACCCTTATTAGTGACGGCATTAGTGAAGAAAAATTGATGTCACTAATAATTAAGCCCCATTTACCCCTTGGGTCCCTGACGGGCTCACAGAAACCCTCCTGCTCCCCCACCGCCTCCCTTTCGTCGATCATCATTCTCCCCTATCGTGTCGTCAGAGCCCCCGACCTCCTCCCCCTAGCCTCACACCGCCATCTCTGGCTCGGATCTAACGTCTCCATGCCGGATCAAAGCTTCCTGAGCCCCACCCCTTTCTTCCCCGGTGCTGTCGGTCGTGTGCTAATGCCGATGTCCCACCGCCTGATGGCTCGTCTTCCCGACCTCCCCTTTTGCTTCCCCACCGCTGTGCCCCACCGGATCGGGCTTCCCCTTGCCGGTTCGACCTCCCTTCTTCTTCCTATGCCCCACCATCGTGCCGTGTTGTCGGACCATCGCCCCTGCCTCCCCCCTTTGAATGCCCAGTCGTCGAAGCACCACACCACCAACCACCGTCGAACCCACCACCGACCCACTGTTGAAGCTGCCAGGTGATTTTTAGCGACGGCGCCATCACCGTCCCACCATCACCGCAGCTCGTTTCCATCTTTCTAAATTTTTAATATTTAAAATTATATTTATTTGATTAATTTTATATTAATAATATTTAAATTTAAATATTATTAATTTAAATATTAATAATATTTAAATTAATAATATTATTGATTTAAATAATATTATTAATAATATTATTTAAATTAATATTATTTTCAAAAGGTGGAACTACTTTGAGAAGCTCTTCGATGAGAGTAGCCCTACTGCTTTCGACGGCAAGGATTCGAGGTGGGGCCACCATCGAATCGATTCTGGTCTACTTGTTTACTCCGATGGCGATCAGAGTAGCTCGATGATTGAACTCTAGTCCCTAGGCCCGGTCTGAAGTTTGAAAAAATTTTGAACCAGACTCAAGGAGGGGTGTGGTCTGGCCCACTCCGACCTATTTTCAGCTTTATTTGCAACCCTGCTCTGTACCTTAAAATCTATAAAATGGAATTTGCTTGGATGCCATGCTGGTGTGCTCACACGACCTAATCATTTGGCACACTCCAAGTCCACAGCATGGGATGCGCATCCTGACTGCCCCCATTTGCAATGATGTCCTTTACTTAAAAATTTAATTTTTTAAAAATTTTAAAAGTATTACATTGCATATAATGATAGAATCATCTTTTGATTAATGTATATATTCTATGGCATCCGTATATTTATATATTTTTATACGGATCGATGAATTATGTATATTGGTCAATTGACTATCCAGTTTGGATAGTTTAAAAATTATAATTAATTCTATAAATAATTATAGTAATCAAACAGTATTTGAGGGTTTGAAAAAAATTTTAGACAATATTTTTCTTTAGTTCTCCTGACACATCTTCAGCCGTATGGGGAGAACTAAGGAGAAATGCTATCAAAATTTTTCAGCCCTTATTGCATATCATTTGATTCCTGTAATTGACCTATAGAATTAATATAATTTTTGAATAGGATAGGACCTTCTATATTTATTAGTTGATGATAGGATATATTTATTATGTAAACTATTTTAAATAATAAAATATTTGATAAGTATTTTATTTTATATTTGTATATACAAAATCTTTAGATAGTGTGCCATAGACCGTAGTTGGATGGACCGTCGAGTAGTCGATGGGATAATTTTTATTGAATATAAAGAGAGTGTCAAGTACTTCTATGATTATGCTTTTGGGCATGCTACACTTTTAGTTCAAAGATGGGCTCATTGTCCTTGTAAGAGATGTGTCAATAGAAAAATGCTTGATAGAGATACAATAATTGCTCAATTATATAGGAATGGATTAAATACCAAACTACAAGTATTGGTACCTATATGGGGAGACGTGAGAGATAATTGCAAGGGTTAGAAGTCATCAGTAGGATAGGGATACAAACAGAATGGTAGATATTGTTATGGATGCAGTTAGTCCTGACTTTGACTGGGATATGGAGGATGATTCAGAAGTTAGCAGCGATGATTCTATCGTATGCTGAAAGTGTTGGGAATCATGTTCTAAAGCCAATCATTTGACTATTGTGCTAATTATAAATGTATATGAACTGATCATTAATAAAAGTTATTTAGCTTTTTTATTACAAGATTACATCTTCTAATAAAATTTTGTATTGTGATGAAGTTCTTAAGACTACTTTTGATTGATAAAGAAAGATTTATCATGTAATTTTTAAACTTATTCACAATCAAATGATATACTATTACTACGACGATAGCGATTATCAAGTGTAGGTCATTGTGTGCCATATACATTGGTTGTCCTCGTAACCAAGTGATATGAAGATATTGGTATGGCATACAAATGAGATATAGGAGTACATCTCATTGAATGTGACTAACTGTGGAACACTATGCTGTCAAGAGTAGCTTGCGAAGGATATGGGTAAAAGTATCCCTTCGATCTGAGATCACCACGGTGACTTGCAAGCAACTCACTATGCTTTGATGTCAGACTATCTGAATTTTTAATTCAATGATGGAGTATTTTTGGGTACAGTCAAGTACTTGTGATAGTCGGTGTATGAGTCAAGATGAGATTGATCCCTCCAAATTTTAGAGTTAATGCATCGCTGTATTTCAATTTAGTAAAACTTGAGCCAGATAATTTATATGATAGATTTGAAAGATTGAAATATAATATGGCTGACTATTCTAGGGTTGATAGTTAAACCTTAGGTCACTTTAAGCATTAAGATCAAAGAGATAAATTATATGATAACCATACGTCAGTAGATTCTTGAATATTGCTTTGTAATCATTCAGCCTATCCAGACATCGAATCTCATTACTAGATGGTTACATCGATTAGTTCAGAAAGTTATTCTTATGCTATCGGCTTAGGTTTGAACCTATGGGATCATACACATTAAAAGTTTCTCTCTGATCAATTTACTGATCAATGATTGAGAATCATCCAAGGGTAAAATCATCAATGTGATTGATGATCAACCCTGTGCAATAGTTGCAATAATTAATTCGCTAAGGATTAGTGAATCATTAGAGGATTAGTCAGTACTTAGATTGTTGATTAACTCAATTTAATTAAACTTTAAAGTTTGGATCAAGACTAATTGAATTGGATTCAATTACATCGAACCCGATTAGGTTATGGGATGGCCTAATCGCTAAAGGAGATTTGGCCCCTGATTTGATCAAGACTTGGGTTTAATCTATTCCTAATTAGATTAGGAGTTTGAGTACCTAATTAGATTAAGTTAACTCATCTTTATTTGGGTCTAAACTAATTGGGTTTGGATGAAACCTAATTTAGAACCAAATAAACAAAACTTTAGAGTCCAAACTAGTTGGACTTCTCCCATTCTCCACCTTCTTTTTTCCATGCCACTTCTCATCATACAAAATGAGTTTATGCATGAGAGAAATCCAGCAAGAGCCCCTTGTTGTCACCCACTATGGATAAGAAAAAGTTGGTTTTAATTTCAATTCAAAAGGGGTTTGAATTCAAAACCCTAATCCCTATCCTATTCAAATCACCCGCCAACCACCTTGTGAAGGACTCTTTTTGTGCGACAAAAGGAGAGTGCTCTCGATGATTTTTTTATGCACCACACCTCTTATTCAGCCCTTCTTAGGATGGGAACATATATGGATAAAGGCTAGTTGAGTTAGAATTCAAAAGGGTTTTGAATTTAAATTCAAACAAGTCCTAATCCTATTCAAAATCTCTCTTGTTTGGCAATCATAAAAAGGACACATGGGTTCTTTTCATCATGAGATACTTGAGAGAAAGAGGGACCAAACATGGGTTTGGGGCATGAGGATTTGGGGTGGGTGGCCAAGGTGTTGGCGTGTGATTTTAGAGGAGATTGTCTCCTCATGGGTGAGAGTTCTAGCCCTTGCCTTTAGAATTTTTGGGAGGGAGAAATCAGATCAGAGAAAAGGTATTTTCTCTGATTTTTTTCCACCACATACATCCTCCATAAGTCCATCTTTAACATCAAAAGGGTCCGAGTTGATCGAAAAAGGAGAATCAGATCAGCAGTCCAGAAGTCTTCTATGCGAGCTAGCACTCTTGTGAAGACTGATCGGTTCGAGGGTTTCATGTGGACTTTCTGTAGAGGCTGGATACCCTGTACAGCTATACGACATCTAGTGAGACCTCAGATCCACATGATCAATAGTGATCTTCATCAACCCCTAGAAAGATAATGAGTTCTAAACTCATCAGATTAAGATCTAACGATTATATCTGATCTAAGGCATCGATGTGATCGATGCAAGTTATCATTAATTTTAGATTTTAATTGCATATTTAATCATATTATAGATCCTGACATGGTAGTTTAGATTTGATCTCTTACATATAATTTAGATTAAATTATTTAATCGATCATATTTCACTTAAAAAATTTTAAAATTACATGCATGGAACTATCCATTTTTTCTTCAATTGATATCAGAGTCATAGGTCGCATAACATAATTTTTTATGCTCTTTAGATCTAATTTTCATGATTTAGATTAGATCTAAATGTCTTTTATATTCAAATCTAAATATGTGATATTTTAGATTTGAATGTAATTATCAAAAGATCGCACAATCTGTTATAAGGTGGTCCTGCTGTAGGGTTTACCCCCTACAATGAAAAGATTGTCCTAGCATTGTGCTGATCTTTTGATCTAATAACTTTATATTTAGATTAGATCTAAATGTTTATGCTTATCTGATAATTGATCAATTATCTAATAGATTAGATAAAAATTTATTTTTTTGTAAAACCCTAGATCTTAAAATCTTAAGATTTTTGTTGTATGTGATACAAACTATATGAAAAGTAAAATATCTAATTTATGAGATTAAAATTATTTTAATCATAAAAAATAAAATTTAAATCATAAAAAATTTAGATATAATCTAAATTTTATTTATGATTGATTTTGTTTCGAAGTATATGAAATTTTTTAGATCTGAAATCCTGAAACCTGCTGGCACACAATTTGAGCCAACTCAGTCCCCTGGGTTAGTCAGCTCAGTGTTGACTAAGCTGACTCAATTGTCCTAGCTAGAATAGTAATGGTTACTATTTACTTACAGTTAGTCAATCAAGTATTAAACTTAGTCGATCCATTGTACTGAGCTGGCTTAGTCTAGAGATGAGCCGATCCATTTTTAGAATTGAAATTTTTTTGCAAAAATAAGTTATAAAATATTTATAAAATTGAAATTATATCAAACCTAAACCTAAACTTATATTGATCATAAACTTAATTGAGAATTAAATTGAATCAATTAGATCTAAAATTATGAATTAAAGATCTAATGACATTCGCATAAAACATGGGATAATGGATTTATGGGCTAGCTTGATCAGATCTTCTTAATTGGATTAGACCTAAGGTTAGAATAAGATTAAATAGACTAAATAGAGATATTAGATTAAATCAAAATTTTTTTAGAGCCAATACAATAATTGTAGTTGGTCAAAGTCCGTATCTTTGATTAGACCAAGATGGACCTCGATCTTTAGGTCTGCAGTTGAATCCAAGTCTATAAACAGGTCGAATTGAAGTATAATTAACTAGTTGGTGTTCAAGATAAGTTTGATAGTCTTGATTGATAATCATTAATTAGGAGCTCTCACATAGATTGAGTCTATGACGAGTTAATGACCTATTCCTCCTACTGATCTCACTTATCTGACCAATATGGTAAATTATGTTTTGATCAGATCGCTTAATGATTAGGGATTGACCCATGCTAACTAGAAAATCAGTATAATTAATTTAGGTGCTCCTAGTATGACTTGTTTGTAATCCTCTTCATGACTTGATAAAATCAGTGGAAGGATTTACAACTTATCGATTGGATCGACTTGAATCTTGTCCTCTTTGATCTGACTTTATGAAGTTAGTGGGAAGATCATGATTAGCTAGTTAGTCTCTTCTGTTCTTCTAAAATCTATTAATTAATTTTTTTAAATTATTATATCCTTAAAATGATAATGTTATGGAGATAACAAAGTCATAGCCTCTCATTAAGTTGGGCGATAATGGATCTATTAGGTGGATGATCATTGGATGGCCCAAAAGCCTAGTACTCATCTGCTATTGAAATTATCATTCATAATATGATGACTCAGTCAAGTCTCTCTGATGGTGGTCAAGTTGGCCGGTTAAAGTCAGACCTAATCATTTGTTAGTTAGATTTCTAAGTATGATTATGTTAATAGTTAGACCTAACTGACCTTTCAGTGGAGGCCAAAGCCCACTGTTAGAAATTTAGAGCAAAATCAATTACTAAAAATTATTTGAAGAAATAATTGATTGAGAACCTATCCATAGATGCACATGGATTGGTCGAACCATACTCGGATCCGTATGCAGTTTGTGTGGATTACAGTATTCATTAAGAAATTAAGATAATTTTTTGAATTGAAGGTAGAGGCTACCAATTCGTATAAAATAGTGAGAGAATCTTTAGACTAAAATCTAAATTTTTAAGCTTAATCAATTCATATATATAGAGGTCTTGTATTTTTCTTTCAGTTATGGCTAATAGTATTTTACTCCGCTCACTGTTGGACAATGATAAGTCTATAGGACCCAACTTTGATGGTTGGTATCAAAAGTTGTAAATAGTTCTAGAGCACAAATAGATCCTATATATCATTATGGATCCAGCATGTTAAATTTGTGCTCAAAAAAATCAATTGTTAGCTAACACATTATATAATTTCAGGGCCTAAACTAGTACTTGTAATCTTTTTATTATCAATAAAGGACTTTTTCATTCCAATCATATTTATGTGTCTATGATTTATCCTAAAAATTAATAAAGATAATTTTTATATATTCTTAAAGTATTAAAAATTTGAGACATACATTAATTAGTGGTTAATTTCTAAATACTTTTGATCAAAAGATCGTCATGGAGGACAGTGGTCAATCCATTTGAGATTGGTGCATGGTTCACTTTTCTTGTGGGTAGATGAGTCACAGGTCTACAGTGTAGAGACATTGGGGTGAAGGTGCAGATGGTTATTAGAGAATAACTTGCACTGAGCATGACCAATATGAGAACCACATGGATGTCTACTCACTCGTCAATGATCTTCTCGATGCTGTGTGGTGTGAGTGGTCCTTTGACCTGCGGTGCCATTGGCTATTCATAGTGAGGCTACTGGATTTGACTGCATATTTTTTTGATCCCTAGCTATTCGGATCCTTGCTGTGTATATTGACTTCAGTAGATTCAAGTTTGCTATTTAGAGTAGGATGCATCTAGATGGAATCTATTAATCTTGGTAGAAAAGGAGAAGTTATATATGATTTACGAGACTGATTTTACAAAGTCTTTGGCCAAAGCAAGTGTGAATACTAGAAAAGAGTTTTCACAAAATTTACAAATAAATCTGAGTCGAGCCAATCTGCATATGATTGACGATGGGGTCTGACGAGTTCTCCATGACCTTTGTCAAGTTGGGACTCACGATAGAAGGATTGAATTATACGATAACTGCACCTAAAGATTCATACTTTCATTCTACTAGGTTATCACTACATACTGCTAGATGTCACTAGTAGATTGTGAGACTCATCAAGCATTATCTTAATAATCGATGATCCTCGAAGGGTAGAATTGAAAATATTTCAATCCATCAAAAAGAGTTTTAATGATATTGTGATGGAGATCATAATACATCTCACTACCAGATAGAATGGAATCTATGGGGTCACATATTAAGGGATTTAATCTCGAATTTATCAATTAAACTTATGAAATTCTAATTGGATTAGGATTTATTGAAATCCTATTAGATTTATGAGAACCATACTAGCACACGGTTAAACCTAATTCTTCTCGGGACTTCAATTTGATCAAGTCCATAGCTTTGAACCTAATCTAAATCTATTTGGATTTAATTAGACTCTTAATTGTGAGTCCAAAAAAATTTGATGAAGTCAATTAGATGGCATAATTATCTTAACATTATCTCTTCTTTATCTCCTAATTATCTTTAAGTGTCCATGTGGAATAGATGAAAAGATAGGAGACGCAATCTTCTCTTTTTGGCAAGACTAGGGGGCACCAACCCCCTGGATTTGGCAAGTAGGGCTCGCCCCCTTGTTGAGGTTTGGCATGGAGGAGAGAGAGTGGGGCCATGCCCCATCTCATTTGGCAAGAAACCCCTTAAGGGGTGCCAAGTGTTGGCACCCCAAACTACCTGCTCTATAGAGATAGGGCACCCCTTGTACCTACCTAAAGGAGATGATTATATACCAATTATATCTAATTTTAATTAAAATAAATTAGATTAAAAAGATAGAGAATTCTTATGAGATAAAGATCTACTTTTTTGGATTCCTATTATGAGTCAGGTTAGTGCCTATATAAGGAGAATATCTCTAAGATTTCTAAGAGATAGAATTTTATGAGAAACAAACCTCTCTCTCTCCCTTCTCCACACCTCCTCTCCTCCCTCTATTCTCTTCCATGCCTAAGGGTTAGGCATCCCCCTTTCCACACGCCAAGAGGTAGTGAAGATTTGTCCTCAAAAGCGAAGGACAAGGAGAAGAAGAAGAAAGCTGCAGATCAAGGAGTTGATCCCGCAGTCCAGATCAAGGTATGGATCTAAGATTGCAAGGCTAAGATTCTTCTTGAAATAAGATTCTACTATGAGGAGGTCAGTTTGAAATTGATCTCGATGGATATCCGTAAAGGCCGGACATGTGTGCAGCTCAAGTATCTAAGAATCTATGATCATCGATAGCGGTGAATATCTACCCATGCCAAGGTATTAAGATCCGATCTCATACTTATCTCTAAATTTTAGATTATATATTTATTTTCTCCAAGACTTTAGGATAGGATTAGATTTGATCTTATATATGTGGGGTTAAATGGTTTAACCTGTTTGTTTTTTCACTGCATTCAAAAGAGTTTGGAAATATGTACATGCTGTCTATTCGATTTTCTAACTGTGATAGTAGAATCACTGATTTTTAAAAATATATATGATCTAATTTTTTTATTAGATCTAAAAATTTTAATGATTTAAAATCAATCTTGTGCTGATATAAGGTTGTCCTGGTATAGGATTTATCTCTTATATTGCAAAGGTTGTTCTGGCATAAGATTGATCAATTTTGAAAATTATTTTCAATTAAATCAATCTTTTAGATCTAAAAATTAGCATATATGATATGTTTAATTTTAGTTTAGATCTAAAATTAGAATGATTAAAAGTTCACATCCAACTGATATAAGGTTGTCCTAGTTTGATGTGAATCGATTTTTGAAAAGATATTTTTTAAATATTTTAATCATTATTCCAGATCTGGTTTTACATATATTTAATATGTATAAATTTAGTTTTAGATCTAAAATTTAATGCATATGTGATGCATATTTAATTTAGATCTGAAACTACATATATTTGATATATGAAATTAGGTTTAGATCTGAAACAGTTTCAAGATCATAAGCCATTAATTGCATACAATGAAACATAATCTAAAAATTATTTTTAGATCTGAAATTATGTTATTGTATATGGGTATAGGTTGAATAAATTAGATCTACTGATCAAACTATAATTAGGATCTAATTGATTAGATCAGGCTAGAATCTATTTTTTATTTTGAGCAGTTGATTGAACTTAATCAATGGTTGATTAAGATTAGATCAATGGGGCTCAAAGTCGAGTTTAGTTATAGTTGGTTGTATTGATTTACATTTTAATATGAATTGATTGACTCAAGATCGAATTTGGCTCAGTGGTTCAGGTCCGTTTCAGTAGGTTAACTTAATCGATTCTAATCGACCAATTTGGTGTCTAAGGCAAGTATTTAGATGGTGGTTATTTAATTAGTTTTGTTGTCTAATCTGATCAATTCTGATTGGTGTCTAAGAAAAGCAACGGGAGAACCCCACACATCTTAACTTATCTGACCATCTTGGGAGATTTAGTTTCATGTTAGGTTATCTGTTGACTCAAGTTCATCCATGCCAACTAGGATGGTTAGACATATTGATGTGTTTGACCTAATATAATTAGTCGAATATCAGATCTGCTGATTTAGAAGAGATCTAAATCTAAATCTCCTCAGTAAATATTAAGTCTAAAGGTCTTCTATCATTGTAGAGATGCGGGTGCCTTCCCGACATTGATCATTCTCAGTTTGTTACAGTGATTTGGTTGCATCAGAAAGATACAATCACTCTATTGACATTTGATGTCCCGGGGTAGAGATGGGGTTAGACCCAATAACTGTTAGGTGAGGATCCCAATGACAGCTTTACGTCTGTTGGTGACTGATGGGTCTGACTTAACTAAGAAATGTGTCAATAACTGTTAGGTGAGGCCATAGGACTTAGAGACCAAACCCACTGCATTTGGCTTAGTGAAGCAAAGGATAAAGTGTTGTCTACTCATTAGTTTGTACTCACCAATAACTATTAGATGAGATGTGTATAGATTAATGGGACTACAGTACTCATTTGAAATCGATCGTGTGTAGATTTCTGTTTCTCCATCCGAGAAGTGTGGGAGATTCAAAGAAATAGTGGGAGCCTTTGTTTGTTTTTAAAATTTTTAAAACAAACAATCTTATAAGTACAAATATCTAACTAAAAACCGTTCTCTCTATAGATAACCATATCGAGTTTCAACCCTTTAGCCCATATCCTAGACATCAATAGGTTGACTGACACTAATTACAAAGACTGGCTCTAGAATTCGAGAATCGTTCTCAACTCAGAGAAGAGCTAACCCATGTCCTAAACCAAGAAGTGCCTGTGTTACCTGTGTTAGATGTATATCCTAGAAGCCAATATGGCTGACATATTGTAATAAATCTAGGACATAATTTCGTACTTAATATATTGATATGATCAATAAAAGGGCAAATTCTTTTTCATTCAAGTGTGATGTGTCCTTGAATCATCCATGAAATTAGTTTCGATACATATTCTCAAAGTATTGAGAATTAGAGATATATATTTAATTTCTAAATACTCCCGATCATAAGATCATCATGAGGATGATGATAGATCCGGATAGACTGGTACATAAATCATTTTCTTCGAGATAGATGAGTCTCTGATCTACTGTGTAGAGACACAGGATGACAAATACGGATAGTTGTTAGAGAACAACTAGTACTGAGCGTGACCATACGAGAGATCACTTGGATTTCTATTCAATTGTCAGTGATTATCTCGATGCTGTAGTTGTGTGACTGGTCCTTTGACTTGAGATGGTACTACTACTCATAGTGAGGCTGCTGGAATTTGACTGACACATAAACATGAGTCTCAATGAGTCCTTGTAATGGATGTTGGCGACAGTTGGTCCACTATAGGAGTGGAGTGCGCATCAAGATAGGATCTATCGATCTTGATAGAGAGGAGTAGTCCTATGAGATTTGAGAAGTTAAGTCTAAGAGTCTATGACCACAGTAGTGTGATTGATGGAAAGGAGTTTCCATAGAAGTCATAATTAATGGAAACGAGTTTCCATGATGGAAAGGAGTGTGATTAAAAAGGGCTGTTCTAAACTGATCCTGAGTTGATACTCGTAGAGGCCGAATACTTGTGCAGCTAAGAAAGAACCTCTTCTCTTCCAGATCCAAATTTGAAGAAAAAGATTGCGAAACAGGTATGTGATTTGATCATAATATAAATTTTAGCATATATCAATTTCAGCATATGAAATAGATCCATATGGTTTTATATTTTCATGTATGCATAATTCAGATTAAAAATATTTTAATCTTATTCTCTACTGTGGTGTTTAGAAAATAAAATTTTGAAACACATATGCATGCACCAAATCTCGAATTCCAACAGTAGTTCCAGAGCCATAGATTTTCATATACTAAATTTTAATATACATATTTTTGAAAAGATTTTAAAATCATATTTTTTCTTAATACATAAGATATATAGATAAATCTTCAAATCTAAAATTTAATTTTAGAACATATAGATGATATATAATTGCATGTATAGATCTGAATTTTGATCTAGAAAGAGTTTTAGTTCATGTTCATGTAATACATAGATGCATGCATAAAATCTAAAATTTTTATATGATCTAAATTTTGATTCATATATATGATATATATTCACATACTTAGATCATAAATTTACTTTTAATCTGATCCATGATTAGTATATGAGATATATGATAGTATGCTTAGATCTAAAATTTTATTTAGATCTGATTTTACATGCATATATGTGATATATGTTTGTGTGTTAAAATCTAAAAATTATTTTCATATTTAAAATTTACTTTCATGCAGAGAATTTAGATCTAGAATATAATTTTAAAATTTAAAATTTATGTTTGTGCATAAGAATTTTGATCATGAAAAAATCATTAATTAAGTCATGTAATAGGATTGTATTTAAGATTTTTGATTTGAGTCATATGGGTCTAATTTGATTAAGTAATTGATCAAACCAAGTCAAGTATTAATTAAGATCAGATCAATTAAGTTAATGATCATACAATTATTATTGATCAAATCGATTGAATCCCATATATAGAATCAATTAACCTAAAGACCTAATTGGCTCATTGGTTTGAGCCAGATTCACTTGAGCGAACCAATTTTGATCAATTGACCTATTAGTGTCTAAGGCAAGTTAATGAGACATAGTTATTTAATTGATTCCGTTAGCCGACCTGACCAATTTACTGGTATCTAAGAAAGGCAATGGGGGGACCCCCACTGATCTCCACTTGGCCAATTTGGAAGATTAGGTCTTGAATTAGGTTGCTTAGTGGTTTGATTTAGCCCATACCAATTAGATCAGTCATATGATGACTGATTAGATGAGACCTAAACCTAAACCTCTCCATAAATATTAAGTCCATAGATCTTCCATCGTTATAAATATGTAGGCGTGCTACCGACATTGATTGTTCTCAGCTAGTTACAGTGGTTCAGTTGCATCGAAAATATGCAACCACTCCTTTAGCAAAGTGTTATTCTAGAGTAAGGATGGGGTTGGGCTTAATAACTGTTAGATGAGAAACCCAATGACGACCTTGCACCTGCTTGTGAATGATGGGTCGGGCTTAACTAAGAAGTGTAGCCAATAACTATTAGGTGAGCCCACATGACTTAGAGACCAAATTGCTGCAACATGCTTAGAGAAGCATCTGGGCTGCCTATGCATCGATGTGCATGTTATCAATAACATTAGATGAGGTGCATGTCATCGGTGGGACCGCAGCACCCACTAGGAATCCTTTATCGCATTAGGATTTTTATTTTCTTTTCAGAGAGTGGAGGGATCTGATAAATTAGTGGGAGTCATTGTTTGTATCTTAAAATTTTTAGAAGTAAATATAACCATTAAGTACAAAAGTCTAACTGGAATATCTACTCTTGCTATTTTACAATGTCAATCTCAAACCCTCTAAGCTGCATCTTTGAAACCAATCATTTCACTGATAATAATTTCAAAGACTGGCTCAAAAATCTCAGGATTATTCTGATCTCAAAAAAGTTAAGCCATATTCTCGATCAGGATCTCGTAGTGCTACCAAACCATCCTACTACTGAGCAAAGAGTTGCTTTTGAGAAGTGGATGGATGAAGACAGTCGGGTCAAGTGCTATGTGCAGGCGTCCATGTCAAACGAGTTGCAAAGCCTGCACGAGCATATACCCACTGTCTGAGCCATGATGACTCACCTACAAGAGTTGTATGATGAGCAGAGCCGTACTGCACGCTTTGAACTATCCAAGAGACTCTTCAATCTGAAGATACGTGAGGGGCAGTCTGTCCATGAGCACTGTATGACAGTGATCAAGGACATTGAGGAGCTTGAAAAGCTTGGATTGGATATACAAAAGGAAGTACAGATGGATATGATCCTTCAATCCCTTACCAGTTCATATAGTAAATTCATTGTGAATTTTCATATGAACAAACTTGACTGCACTATTTTCGAACTCGTCAACATGTTGGTCACCATGGAGGGTACCTTGAAGAGTTCAAAAGGTATTATTCTCACTGTGGAGTGGACTTCTTCTTCCAAGAAAAAATTTACTGGAAAGAAGAAGGTTAAATCCACGAAGAAGTAGAAAAAAGAGAGCAAGCCGAAGAAGGATGGTCCAAAGGTGGCGGAGGCAAGGGAAAGTACTTCCACTGTCATGCTGGAGGTCACTGGAGGAGGAACTGTCCTAAATACCTGGAGAACCTAAAGATCAAAAAAGATGATAAGCCTTCAGAAGGTATGCTCGTAATTGAATCTAACCTTATGATTTCTTCTACTTCTAGTTGGGTATTAGACTCTAGCTCGAGTGCTCATATATGTACCTCAATGCAGGGTCTGATAGAAAGGAGGTTGAGGAAAGATGATATGATCCTTCGGATCAGTAATGAAATAAAGATTGCTACAGAGGCCATTGGCACTTACCATCTTCGATTATCGTCTGATGTTAGATTAGATTTGAAAGACTAATATTATATTCCTGTAGCTAGTCAAAATTTAATTTCTATGTCTGTGCTAGCACAGGAAGATTTTGAAAGTAGTTTTAATAAAAATTTTTGTTTCATTTATTTATGAAATAAATTGATTGTACAAGATTTTTTAATTGATAGTCTTTATCACTTGTATGCTGATGCAAATGTGAACCTAAATAAGTAAATAGTGAGTATCGTAGGTCAAAAGAGATCCAAAGATGAGATTAACCAGAAGTACTTGTGGCACCATAGACTAGGCCATATTGGAGAAGACAGGATAAACAGATTGAAAAAAGATGAGATCTTTGGCTCTCTTAATCCAGAGTCGTATCCAACTTGTGAATCCTACTTTCGAAAAAAAATGACCAAGTTATCCTTTTTAGGATATGGAGAAAGTGCCACAGAGCTGCTTGTCCTGGTACACACTGATATATGTGGGCTATTTGATGTGCAAGTCAGAAATGATTATACCTACTTCATTACCTTTATCAATGATCTGTCTAGGTACGGATATGTGTATCTTATGAAACATAAGTTTGAGATCTTTGAAAAGTTCAAAGAATTCAAGCATGAAGTAGAAAAGCAGACAGGCAAATTCGTTAAGATTCTTCGATCTGATCGAGGAGGTGAATACCTTAGTCAAAAAATTTTGAGATATCTTAAGGACAATGGCATAGTCTCTCAATAGACGCCTCTCGAAACATCTCAGCTCAACGGAGTATCCGAAAGAAGGAACAAGACTCTATTTGATATGGTTAGATCCATGATGAGCTTCATTGATCTACCTTTATTTCTTTGGGGACATGCCTTGTTAACTGCCATTCACTTGTTGAATAGGATTCCATCAAAGTTTGTTCCTACCACACCATATGAGATATGATTCGGTAAGAAGCTGAGTCTAGGTTATCTTAAGACTTGAGGATGTCCGACCTATATCAAGTGACAGATGGTGGATAAGTTAGAGGATAGATCTATTATAGCTCACTTTATAGGATATCCAAAAGAATCCATGAGATACTACTATTTTCTACAAGACCACAATGTGATTGTGAGTCGAAATACCATATTCCTAGAAAATTAATTTATTCAGGATAGCGGCAGTGGGAGGTTAGTAGAGCTCGAAAAGAAAGCCTCTGAAGAGCAAAGAGCTATAGATCCTTAAGAACCAGTAGTCCATGAGTTGGTAATTGATGTTCCTTTACTACCTCGTAGATCTAGCAGGATCTTCCGACCTCCTGAAAGGTACATGAATATGCTTACGGAGGAAGTAAAGAAAAAGTTTCTTATGGAAGATAGGGGTCATGATGATGATCCTACCACCTTTGACGAGACGATGTCTGACATCGATTTCGAGAAATGGTTAGATACGATGAAGTCAGAAATTGACTCAATACACTCGAACCAAGTCTGGACCTTAATAGATCCACCTGAGGGTATTGTATCTATTGGGTATAAATTGATCTACAAAAGAAAGATAGGTGCCGATGGTAAGGTAGAGATCTATAAAGCTAGGCTTGTGGCTAAAAGTTATAGTCAACGTGAGGGCATTGACTATCAAAAAATCTTCTCATCCATAGCCATACTGAAATCCATCTGCACTCTGCTTGCTGTTGCAGCCCACTATGATTATGAAATCTGGTAGATAGATACAAAAACTACTTTTCTGAATAGATATCTTGAGAAAAATATTCATATAGAGCAGCCTATGGGTTTCACATCTGATGATGGTGATCATAGAGTCTACAAGCTGCAAAGGTCCATATATGGATTAAAGCAAACTTCTTGGAGTTGGAACCATCATTTTGATGAGGCAATCAAATCGTTTGATTTCATCAAAAATGAAGAGGAACCTTGTGTATACAAGAGGGTCAGTGGGAGTGCGATTATCTTGTATTATATGTGGATGATATTCTCCTCATTGAGAATAATATTTCTATGCTGACCATCGTCAAAAGATGGTTGTCCAAGGAATTCTCTATGAAAGACCTAGGGGAAGCATCCAATATTCTCTGAATAAAAGTCTATAGGGATAAACCTAAATGGATACTTGGCCTGTCACAAAAGCTGTACATAGAGAAGATGCTGAAGAGGTTCAAAATAGAAAACTCCAAGAGAGGTATTTTACCTCTTAAGCATGGTATTTGTCTCCCCAAGATGATGTATCGGACCACATCTGAGGAGGTGCAGTGCATGAGTAGGATTCCTTATGCCTCGACTATAAGGAGCCTGATGTATATCATGCTATATACTCGACCTGATATTATCTTTACTGTGAGTGTCACGAGAAGATATCAGTCGAATCTAGACGATGAGCACTGGATAGTTGTGAAGAACATCCTTAAGTACTTGAGATGGACTAAGGATTTGTTCTTGATCTTTGGAGGAGATTTTGAGTTGCGAGTCGAGGGATATACTGACTCAGACTTTATATCTGATCTTAATGATAGAAAGCCTACATCAAGATATGTGTTCATTTGTAATGGTGGTGCGGTCAACTGAAAGAGTTTCAAGCAA
This sequence comes from Elaeis guineensis, assembly GCF_000442705.2. Classification (NCBI taxonomy): domain Eukaryota; kingdom Viridiplantae; phylum Streptophyta; class Magnoliopsida; order Arecales; family Arecaceae; genus Elaeis; species Elaeis guineensis. The sequence goes on along the minus strand of NC_026004.2, from coordinate 82,560,709 downwards.
CCCATCATAGCATATTCGACCACGGAGGTTGAGTATGTCACTACTTCGAATGCTGCAAAGGAAGGCTTCTGGTTCAAGAAGTTCATCACAGAACTCAGGGTTATGACATTACATACCATACCACTGTACTGCGATAATAATGGAGCCATAGCACTTGCTAAGGAGCCGAGGTCTCATAAAAAATCTAAGCACATCGAGCGGTAGTTTCATATCATACGCGACTATCTCGAAAAAAAAATATGTTGAGATGCGAAGAGTAGACTCTTCGGACAATATGGCAGACCCGCTGACTAAATAGTTGAGCCAACCGAAAATAAAAATCCATCTTGAGAAGATGGGATTTAGATTTGTAGTCAATTGGCTTTAGTCCAAGTGAGAGATTGTTAGATGTATGTCTTAAAAGTCAATATGACTGACATATTATAATAAATTTAGGATACAATTCTGTACTTAATATATTGATATAATCAATAAAAGGATAAGTTCTTTTTCATTCAAGTGTGATGTGTCTTTGAATCGTCCATGGAATTAGTTTCGATACATATTCTCAAGGTGTTGAGAATTAAAGACATGTATTTAATTCCTAAATACTCTCGATCATAGAATCATCATGAGGATGGTGATAGATTTGGATAAATTGATGCACAAATCACTTCTTTCGAGATAGATGAGTCTCTGATCTACTGTGTATAGACATAGAATGATGAGTGCGGGTAGTTGTTAAAGAACAACTGGTACTGAGCGTGACCATACAAGAGATCACTTGAATTTCTATTCGATCGTCTGTGATTGTCTCGATGCTATAGTTGTGTGACTGATCTTTTGACTTGAGATGATACTGCTACTCACAGTGAGGCTGTTGGAGTTTGACTGACATATAAATATGAAACTTAATGAGCCTTTGTAGTGCATGTTGGCGATAGTTGGTCTACTGTAGGAGTGGAGTGCATATTAAGATAGGATCTATCAACCTTGATAGAGAGGAGTAGTCCTATGAAATTTGAGAAGTTAAGTCCAAGAGTCTGTGACCACAATAGTATGATTGATGGAAAGGAGTTTTTATAGAAGTCACAACTGGACTTGAGCTAATCGAATCTATCATATGACTGATGATGAGATTTGACGATTTATCCATGACCTGCCATCTAGTCGGAACTTACGATAGAAGGACTGAATCACATATTAACTATACCTAGAGATTCATTTTAGTTCTACTGGGTTGCCACTACATACTGCTAGGTGTCACTGATAGATTATGAGAGCTCACTAAAATTATTATGAATCAACAATCCTTGCTGAGTTAGAATGGAATCATTCCGATCTATTGAAAAATATTTTAATGATACAATGATAGAGATCATTGTATGTCTCACTATCAGATAGAATTGAACCTATAAGGTCACACAACAAAAAGATTAGGTCTGAAATAAGTAATTAAGCTTATGAAGTGTCAATTGGGTTTAGAGAAACCACTGGATTCATGATAACCTTGCTAGCACATGGTTGGATCTAATTTCTCTTTCCGTTGGGATTACTTATTTGATAAGATAATTTTAATTTAATTATCTGCTAATAATCTATATGAATAAGATTCATAAGACTCTAATTGTTAGGTGTCTAAGGTTATGGATCATATAAATTAAGGATGCAAGTCCCTAATTAATTTCTTTGATAGTTATTCTTGGGCGCCACCTTGATTTGATCAAGTTGGGCATGTCCATTGATTAGAGGGCTTTTAGTTCTCCTATGGGACATCTCTTGGGTGTGTTTTGGGGTGTCTAATTATGGGTGTAAGGGCTTCAATTATTGATACCTAAAGGGTCTCCCAAAGTAAGTTGGATAACTTAAGTTAATAGGAAACCCAATGCATGTAGGACTTGTATTATGAGATTGAATAAGATTCAATCCCTGTGTCTATTTAAAGGGACCTCCCCTAAGGTCCCTAGAGCATTTAAACCAGCAGCCCCCACGCCCATAGAAGGTCTCCACGCCCTCTCTTCCTCCCCTTTTCTCTTCCCTCTTGGGTGTTCTACACGTCCCTTCTCTTGGGGTGCACGTCCCAAGGTGTTCTACGCCCAAGGCTGTTGGGTGCCTCTTCTTTGCTGGTTTCTAGCATCTGGTAGTAGCACATAGCAAAGAGAAACTCTAGAGAAGAGGAGAAGAAGAAGATCAAGAAAAGAGATCAAGTGTTGATCATGATCCAAGCTTTGTTCAGATTCAGCAGGCTGAATTTTTGAAAAAAAAAATTCAGATTAAAGAGGACTATTTCAGACAAATCTTGAGTGGATACTCATAGAGAATGGACACTTGTATGACTAAGAGAGAATCTTTTCTCCTTCAAATTCAAATTTAAAGAAAAAAATTATGAAACAAGTATGTGATTTGATCACAATCTGAATTTCAACATATATCAATTTCAGCATATGAAATAGATCCATATGGTTTTATATTTTTATACGTGCATAACTCAGATTAAAAGTATTTTAATCTTGTTCTCCACTACAGTATTTTGAAAATAAAATTTTGAAACATATATGCATGTACCAAATCCTGAATTCCAACAACCTGCTCGTCCATCCGTTGATCAACAAGCTGCACTTGAGAAATAGATGGACAAAGATAACAAGGCAAAGTGCTCCATCTTAACATCCATATCCAATGATCTTCACCAATAGCATGAAGACATGAGGACTACCAAAGAGATGTTGATTTACCTATAAGAGTTATATGGTGAACAGAGTTGCACAGCTCGCTTTGAGGTCTCCCGGAGACTTTTCAGAATGAAGATGCGTGATGGGTAGTCTGTTAATGATCATTATCTGACAGTGATTAAAGACATAGAGGAGCTTCAGAAGCTCAGTATGAACATGGACAAGGAATTGTAGGTGGATCTGATCCTCTTGTCTCTTCTTAATTCATATGGGCAGTTCATCATCAACTACCATATGAATAAAATAGATAGCACTTTGTCTGAGTTAATGAATATGCTGGTAACAGTAGAGGGCACCTTAAAGAGTTCAAAGGGCACAGTTCTAGCTGTGGAGCGAGCTTCCTCTAAAAGAAAGTCTTCTTTTAAGAAGAAAAAAAAGCCCGCGAAGAAGCAAAAGAACAAGGCCAAGCCCAAGAAATACGTTTCGTAGAAGGCTAATGACAAAAAAAAAATATTTCCATTGCAACATCGAAGGCTACTAGAAAAGAAACTGTCCAGCCTACCAAGCAACTGTCAATAGCAAAAAGAAAGATGGGTCTTCTAAAGGTACATCTGAATTGCTCATTATTAAAACTAATCTAACAATTTTTTCTTCTTCTAGTTGGGTTCTTAATTCTGGTTCAAGTACTCATTTGTGTACTTCTATGCAGAATCTTGAAAAAGTTAGAGGGCTGAGGGAAGGTGAGATCACTCTCTGGGTCGACAATGGAGTAAGAATTACTGCTATGGCCATCGAAATCTATCCTCTGCGACTACCGTTAGGACTTAGTTTGCTTTTGAAAGACTGTTATTATGTACCTGTAACCAGTAGAAATTTGATTTCTATCTCTGTACTGGCATAAGATAATTATAATTTTTATTTCAATAAAGATATGTATTCAATTTATTTTAGAATAAAATTGTTGCACGTGCTTTCTTGATTGACAGTCTTTACCATTTGCATATGCATGCGAGTGTAAATATTAATGAGCAAATAATGAATGTCATAAGGTATAAGAGACCTAGAGATAGGATTAGCCAAAAGTATCTGTGGCACCTTAGGCTAGGCTATATTGGAGAGGACAGACTCAACAAACTGGAGAAAGATGCTCTTCTTGGACTATTGACTTCTGAGTCTTATTCAGTTTGTGAATCGTATCTTTAAAGAAAAATAGCCAAGCTACCTTTTGTAGGATAAGGAGAAGGGGCTACTGAGATATTAGTTCTGATATACATTGACGTATGTGGTCCATTTGATGTATAAGTCAGAAGTGGCTATGTCTACTTCATAATATTTATCGATGATTATTCACAGTATAGGTTCATGTATCTGATGCACCAAAAGTCTGAAACTTTTGAAAAGTTCATAGAGTTCAAACATGAAGTAGAAAAATAGATCGAAAAACTCTTAAAAGTTCTTCGATCAGATCGAGAGGGGAATACCTTAGTGAAAAATTTTGGATTTATCTCAAAGATAATGGCATAATCTCACAATGGACACCTCCAAGGACACTTCAGCTCAACGAGATATCCGAAAGGAGGAATCGAATCCTATTAGATATGGTCCGATCTATGATGAGCTTCACAGACCTTTCTGTCTTTCTCTAGGGACATGCTTTACTTTCTGCGATTCATCTTTTGAATTTAGTTTTCTCTAAATCTATTCCTACCATACCATATGAGTTATAGCATGCTAAGAAGCCAAATCTTGGGTACCTCAAGATTTGGAGATGTCCGGCCTATGTCAAGCGACAACAGTGGATAAGTTAGAGGCTAGATCCTTTAGGGTTCACTTTATAAGGTATCCTAAAGAAACTATGGGATACTACTTTTATCTTCCTGAGGATCACAATATGATTGTGAGCCATTATGTCATATTCTTGAAAAAAGAGTTCATCCAACATGGAGGTAGTGAGAGGAAGATTGAGCTTGAAGAGAAAGTCTCTGAAGAGCATCGAGTCCAAGAACCTAAACCTAGTAATGAGTCAGTAGATGTGATACCTCCTCCACCTCATAGATCAAGTAGGATCTCCCATCCTCCTGAAAGATACATAGGTATTCTTACAGAAGATTTAGAGGAAGTATTCCTTGTAGGAGATGGAGATATTAGGAATGATCTCAAAATTTACAATGAAGCGATGTTAGATATAGACTCCGAGAAATGGATGGATGCGATGAAGTCAGAAATTGACTTCATGCATTCCAACTAGGTTTGGTTCTTAGTAGATCCATCTAAAATTATTGTACCTATTAGGTGTAAATAGATTTACAAAAAAAAAATTAGGTCGGATGGTAAGGTAGAAATCTATAAGGCAAGACTAGTCGCAAAAGATTATAATCAATGCGAAGGCATTGACTATTATAAAATCTTTTCGTCCGTAGCCATGCTGAAATCTATCTGTACTCTGCTTGCGATAGGAATATTTCATGATGATGAAATTTGATAGATGGATGTGAAAACTATCTTCCTAAATGGATATCTTGAGGAACATATCTATATGGAGCAGCCTCTGCATTTCACGTCCAGTGATAGTGATCACAAGGTCTGCAAGTTGCAAAGGTCCATATATGGACTCAAACAAGCATCTCGTAGTTGGAACACTCGCTTCAATAATGTGATCAAAATATTTGATTTCATCAAAAATAAGGAGGAGCCATATGTATACAAAAAGGTCAGTGAGAGCACTGTCACATTCTTTGTATTATATGTGGATGACATCCTCCTGATTGAAAATAATATTCTCATACTAACGTCGGTCAAAATATGATTGTCAAAAGAGTTTGCCATGAAAAACCTGGAAGAAGCTTCCTACATTCTTGGTATAAAGATCTATAGAGATAGATCTAAGAGAATGATAGGACTCTCACAGCGAATGTATATTGAGGAGGTACTGAAGAGGTTCAGCATAAAAAACTCCAAAAGAGGTCTTTTATCCCTTAGACATGACATTCATCTCTCCAAGAATATGTGCCCCAACACACTTGAGGGGATCCAAGGCATGAGCAAGATCCCTTATGCTTCGATGATAGGAAGCCTCATGTATGCTATGTTATGTACACGTCCTGATGTAGCACTTGTCGTGAGTGTGACGAGTAGATATCGGACGAATCTAGGTGAAGAATACTGGATTGCTGTTAAAAATATCCTTAAGTACTTAAGAAGGACTAAAGATTTGATGTTGGTCTTTGGTGGAGGATCGAGGTTAAAAGTTGAGGGATACATTAATTCAAACTTTATGACTGATGAAGATGATAGAAAGTCTACATTGAGGTGTATTTTTTTATGTAATGATGGTACAGTTAGCTGGAAAAGTTTTAAGCAGTCGATCATTATAGATTCAATCATAGAAGTCGAGTACATCGCTGCCTCTGATGCTACTAAGGAAGCCTTTTAGTTTAAGAAGTTCATTATGGAGTTGAGTGTGATGCCGTTAGATGTCATTACACTGTACTGCGACAACAACGGTGCCATAGCCCTTGCTAGGGAGCCCAGGTCTTACCAAAAGTCCAAGCACATAGAGCGACGATTTCACGTCATATGCGAATACCTCGAAAAGAAGTTTGTTGAGGTGCAGAGAGTCGACTCCATGCTGAATATGGCAGACCCACTGACCAAGCCTCTTAGTCGGCAAAAGACCAAGCTCACTTTAAGAAGATGGATTTTAGGTATATGGTCAATTGACTTTAGATCAAGTGAGAGTTTGTTAGATTTGTGCCCTAGAAGCCAATTGTTGGTTGACACATTATGTAATTTGAGGGTCTAAACTTGTACTTGTAATCTTTTTATTATCAATAAAGGACTTTTTCATTCTAATCATATTTATGTGTCCATGATTTATTCTAAAAAATAACAAAGATGATTTTTATATATTCTTAAGGTATTAAGAATTTGAAACATAGATTAATTAATGGTTAATTTTTAAATGCTCCCAATCAAAGGATCGTCACAGAGGATAATGATCAATCTATTTGAAATTGGTGCACGATTCATCTCCCTTATGGGCAAATGAGTTTTGGATCTACAGTGCAGAGACACTAGGGTGAAGGTGCAAGTGGTTGTGAAAGAACAACTTATACTGAGCATGATCAATACGAGAATCACATGGATGTCTACTCACTCATCAGTGGTCTTCTTGATGCTATCGTGGTGTGAGTAGTTTTTTTACCTGCGATACTATTGGCTATTCGCAGTGAGGCTACTGGATTTGACTGCACGTTCCTTTAGTCCTCTAGCCATTTAGGTCCTTGCTATGTATGTTGGCTTTAGTAGATTCAGGTTCACTGTTTGGAGTAGGTGTTGGGAAATGTATCCCAAAAATCAATCATCAGCCTGTTGACGGTTGAACAATCTTGTATGATAATTGATTTGTTAATAAATAAAATATATTTGATATTTTCATCATAAGCTTTTATCTTCTAATGAACTCTGTTGTTATGATGAAGTCCTTAGGACTATTTAGATTTGATAAAGAGAGGATTTATCGATTAGTCCTTAAAACTGTTCACGATCAATTTGATTGCTAATTGACTTAATTTGATTAAGTCAATGAGCTGAGATTAAGTCTACTTGAATATGATTTAATTAGATTTGGTTTGGACTTGATTGGATCAAGTTCAATTGGTTTATTGGATAAGCCAAGTGCAAGAAAAAAATTAGTCCTAGTTCAATTAGGACTTGGGTCAACTTAATTTTTAATTTGATTAAAAAATTAAATAAAATTTAAATCTAATTTAATCTGATTAAATTAGATTCTTAATTAAATTAAGATCTATTTTAATTGAGTTGATTTAATTTTGATTTAATTTGGTTTGAGATTCCAAATTAAAATAAGTCATAAGATAGAATCCTAGTAAAACTAGGATTCCACCTTGCGCCACATAAGGCCCCCCCATGCCCTCTCTCTTATTCCACCCAATCTCCTCTTATTTTGTGCGATAAAAGCTCTCTCCTAGGTCTTTCCCATGTCCAAAAGGTTTTCTCTCTTCTTTCATATATGAAAAGTGGTTGTGGATCAAATCAAAGTAGGAATAAGTTTGGATTTCAAATTCTATGAGATAGAGTTTTAGAAATCCAAAACTCTTTCCTTTTTGCATCGAATTTATCCAGATTTTTTTTGAGATTTTTATGACTTTTAGGGCACACATTGTGCACCCTTTTCTGGTGGTTCATGCATGAAAATAAGGAGGAGGCACCCAAGAGTTGGGCGCCCCTTATCTTACCATGTTTGGATAAACCTTGACTAGGTGTTTGACCTAGACAAGGACTCTATGATATCTCTCTCTATAAATTGAGTTTCTTCATAAAATTTTTGGAGAACATAGAGATTTGAGAGACCTTTGGGGCATCCAAAAATCAAAGAGAAAGACCTTTGGGTCGTGGAGATATAATAGACACAAAATAGGGTGTCTAGGAGAGAGTAAAGAGAAGAAGAAGAGGGTCTTCTTCTAAGGTTGTTAGTTTCATCTCTTTCCTTCCTCCATCTTGAGTTTTCTGAGAGCGTCTCAGATCTAAAACTTTTTCTCCTAATTTTTATCTTTGGAAGAGCCCAAATCAAGAAGAAAGAGGCACATGATCAACCATCAAAGAAGGATCAGCGTAGTACTAGTATACTGTGCTGATTTCCTGAAGCAGGACTTCTGGTCGAGATTCGTGGACTCATGTGGATGACTCCTAGAGAACGGATGCATGTGTGGTTTGCAACATCATCCTTAAGCCCGGATCAGCAAGGTTAGAACGTCTAACTTGCAAGATAATAGATCTGATCTATTGTTTAGTACATACATTAGATGTAGTATAGAAACATGTTGATATGATCAACATGTAGTTCATGCTCTATATATTTTAATTTTTGATTTAATACTATGTAATAATTATGTAATAGAATCTTAGATCTAAAAGTTCTCTAGTTTTAGAAAATAAATTTTAATTTATTTTAGTCTTCCGCTATCTGATCTTGAAAAAGTTTTAAGATCTAACCCTGATACCCTAGATCTGGTTCCTTCAATTGGTATCAGAGCCAGGTTGTTTATTACATGATTATTTATACATACTTAGATTATCTTTTAAATTAATCTAATTTATAATCTGATTATTAAATCTAAAATTAAAATTTTAGATCAATCACGAACTGCAAGGTTGTCCTGCTGTAAGGTTTATCCCTTACAGTGCAAAGGTTGTCCTAGTTCGTGTAGATCTATCTTTAATCATAAATTTGTTAGATATGATCTAGATTAAATTTATAATTTATTAAATTTAAAAGATATTTAAATATAAAATAAAATCTCTTTGTTAATAATTTTTGTGCAAAAAAATTATTTAAAGTTGAAATTGTTTCAATTACATGAACCTGTTTAGATTAGATCTAAAGTAGTTTCATGTTTATTTTATTTGCATCTTGATTATGAATCAAACATGCAATATGGTTGGTAGAACTATATTATAAAATTATTTTATAAATATAAAAATTATTTTTGAAAAGCCGAACCCAACCCTCAATACAAAACTTAATTAAGAATTAAGAAGTTGTTTGATTAGGTTCTAGGATTGTGAATTGAAGAACCTAAGACACAAACCATAACACATTGGGTTAATGGGTTAGTGGGAATTAGGTCCATTAATTGGGTTAGACCTATGGTTAGATTAAAGATGGACTTAATTAGAGAATTGACTAAATCTAATCAATTATTGTCTTAGATTAGGTCAAGGATTCTCTAGATCAATTAAAATTGTTGTAGTTGGTCAAGTCCATGTCTTTAACGAGAACCAAATGGGCTTGATTCTTGGCTAAGTAGTCTAGCATGAACTGTTAGGTTGATCTAATCGAAACTAATTAAATCAGTTGGTATCTAAGATAAACCAGACCGGTGGTTTTTAATTAGGAGCCTGCTTACCTAGCCATTTTTTATGGTGTCTAAGGCAAACTTTTGGCCGACCCTCCCACTGATCCAACTTACCTGGCCTCTTGGTGAAATTATATTTTGATCGGATCACTCGACTATTCGAGCTGACCCATGTCAGCTAGGTAAATCAGTGTGACTGATTTAGGTGCTCCTAGACCAGCCCTATTAATGGTCCCCCTTAAGCTGACTTGGTGAAGTCAGTGGGATGATCATGATAAGCTGGTTCATTTGATCCCATCCTCTAAATCATTTAAATTCTCTAAAATTATTAGATCCTTAAAATGATAAAGTTATGGAGATAACTGAGTCATAGCCTCCCATTAAGGTGTTTGATAATGAGTCCATTAACTCAATAATCATTGCAGACCCAAAGGCTTGGTGCTTGTTGACTAATAGAATTATCACTCATCATATGATGACTCGGAAGTGTCTCTCTAATGATAGTTAGGTGAAACAACCAAAGTTGGGCTTAATTATTCGTTGGTTAGATGCACTAAGTATGGTCATGTTAATGGTTGGACCTAACCGGATCCTTACAGTGGAGGCCAAAGCCTACTGATTAGGTTTATGGGGCAAAATTAAAATTACTAAAAATTATTTAAAGAAATAATTGGTTATGAACCTACCCTTAGATGTACATGGGTTGACCAACCAAAGTTGGGCTTGTGTGCAATTTAAGTGGATTCTAGTACCCACTAAGGAATTAGGATAATTTCTCGAATTGGAGGTAGAGGCTATCAATTCGAATAAAATAGTGAGAAAAACTTTTTGATTAAAGTCTAAATCTTTAGGTTTAATAAATCAATTACTAATTAGGTTATGATTTTTCTTTGAGCAGATATGGCCACTTCCCTATCGCTCCGATCATTGTTGGACAATGATAAGTTGGTGGGACCCAACTTCGGTAGCTGGTACCGAAAGTTGAAGATATTCCTGGAGTATGAACGGATCCTATATGTGATAATGGATCCTGCACTTGAGGAGCCAGCTGCCAATGCACGTGGAACAGTCAGAGACACTTACCAGAAGTGGCTCAGTGATCGGACCACGGTGCGCTGTATCATGCTGGCTGTCATGAGCGATGAGTTTAGTCACAGATTCGAGATGGCTTAGCCAAAGGACATGCTTCAAGTGTTGGAGGATGCCTTTGGCACACCCGATGATGTGGAGAGGCACAAGACTAGTTGTGCCATCTTCAATGCCAAAATGCAGGATGGTGCCTCTGTCACTGATCATGTATTGTACATGATCGAGCTGATGGAACGATTGAGCAAGCTCGGCTTTTTCTTGCATAAGCAGCTTGGGAAAGATGCAATACTGAACTCGCTGCCCAAGTCTTATCTCCCATTTCTCACTCATTATAGAATGACAAAGCCTGAAGTAAACTACCACGGGTTACTGGGGTTGCTTCAGAACTTTGAGAAGGATCACCAACTCCAAAAGGAGTCGGTGAACTTAGTGGGAGGTTCGTCTTCTGGTTCTCGATCCTTTAAGAAAGGGAAGAAGAACAAGAAGAAGAAAGTGAAGAAGGTGCAAGTTCAGGCTGAGACATCAGTGCAGGACCAGACCAAAAAGATCAAGCCCGATAAGAGTCTATTCTATTGGCAAGCACCCTAGATTAGATAGTGTGTCAGATATCTACTTATGGCACTGTAAGCTAGGTCATATAAACAAAAACAGAATAAACAGATTGATTCAAGAGGGAATCCTCGAAGTCAGTGATTGTGAATCACTTCCAACCTGTGAGTCCTGTCTTCTTGGTAAAATGACCAAATCACCTTTTACTGAAAAAGGTGAGAGAACTACTGAGCTCTTGGGCCTAGTACATACTGATGTATGCGGGCCCATGAGCACAAGTGCTAGAAGTGGATATTTCTACTTCATAACTTTCATGGATGATCTATCTAGATATGGATATGTCTATCTGATGAAACATAAGTTGGATTCATTTGAAATGTTCAAACGATTTCGAAGTGAAGTAGAAAAATAAACTGAGAAGAGTATTAAAACTCTTCGATCTGATCGAGGAGGAGAATATCTTTCTAGTGAGTTTCTCACATATTTAGGAGAGAATGAGATTCTCTTCCAATAGACTCCTCCAGGAACACCACAGCATAATGGTGTGTCTGAAAGAAAAAATCAGACTCTGTTAGACATGGTCCGATCCATGATGGGTTTTGCCAACTTGTCGATATCCTTCTGGGATATGCACTCGAATCAGCCTATTATCTGTTAAATAAGATTTCAAGTAAGTCTGTAATTAAGACTCCATATGAGATATGGATAGGGCGTAAGCCAACACTTTCATACCTTAGGGTCTGGGGGTGTCCGGCCTATGTCAAACGATTAGTCATAGACAAACTTGGACCTAGATCTGACAAATGCACATTCATAGGGTACCCCAAAGAGATCAAAAGATATTTTTTCTACCATGCTGATGAACAAAAGGTGTTCGTCAGTCTTAAGGCAATCTTTTTAGAAAAGGAGTTCCTTGGTGAAGGAACCTTGCCTCTAAGGTTGAACTTGATGAAGATCAACAGGTAGAAGGACCGACACCAATAACTGAACCTGAGTTGGATTTGATTAGATCAGATTCGGAGCCCAATGTACCTGCACCATTAAGGCAATCTGATAGAGTACCGCATCAGCCGGACAGATACTATAATTTCTTGATCTGGGATGGTGATCTCATCGAACTCGATGAGAATGATGAGGATTCGATCACCTATATGGATGCAATGCAGAGATCTGATTCCGAGAAATGGTTTGAAGCCATGAAATCCGAAATGGAGTCCATGAAGGTCAATGATGTATGGACATTGGTTGACCCACCTGAAGGGGTTAAACCCATTGGGTGTAAATGGGTGTTCAAAAGAAAAATGAGCGCAGACGGAAAGGTGAAGACCTATAAAGTTCGTTTGGTTGCCAAGGGATATCGTCAACGTTATGGTATTGACTATGACGAAATATTTTTTTTATGGCAATGCTCAAATCCATTCGGATAATGCTTGTAATAGCTGCCCATCTGGATTATGAGATCTAGCAAATAGATGTAAAGATAGCTTTTCTGAATAGAGAGCTGACCGAAGAGGTGTATATGATACAACCTGAGGGGTTTACATCCACAGATGAGTCCAAGGTGTGCAAGCTTCAAAGATCCATTTATGGATTGAAGCAAGCTTCTTAGAGTTGGAACATGCATTTTGATAAGGTGATCAAAATGTATAGCTTCATTAAGAATGAAGAAGAGCCATGCATCTATAAATGAGCAAGTGGTCCAGTTGTGGTATTCTTTGTCTTGTACGTGGATGACATTCTCTTAATCGAAAATGACATCCCCGCACTATAGGGAATAAAAGTTTGGTTGTCATCACAGTTCTTCATGAAGGACTTGGGTGAAGCATCCTACATTCTAGGGATGAAGATCTATAGGGATAGATCTAAAAAGATGCTTGGGTTATCCCAGTCCACGTACATAGACACTGTGCTGAAGAGGTTCAGCATGGAGAATTCCAAGAAAGGCTATCTACCGATAGGCCATGGAATTTCTCTCTCTAAGAAGAATTGTCCGACAACTCCTGAAGAGAGAGAGCATATGAGTAGAGTCTCATATACTTCGGTCGTGGGATCTATCATGTATGCCATGACATGTACAAGACCAGATATGGCATACTCACTAGGAGTAGTGAGTAGATACCAATCTGATCCTGAAAAAAATCACTGAAAAGTGGTTAAAGCCATCCTTAAGTATTTGAGAAATACTAAGGACCAATGGTTGGTTTATAGCGAGTCAGATCTGAAACTTATGGGGTTCACAGACTCCAGCTTTCAATCTGACCATGATGACAGCAGAAGCGTGTCGGGTTATATCTTTACTCTGAATGGTAGAGCTATCTGTTGGAAGAGTTCCAAGCAGCATACTGTGGTAGACTCTATTTGTGAGGTAGAGTACATCGCAGCATCAGATGCTGTGAAGAAAGCTGTGTGGCTGAGAAAATTCATCATCGAGCTTGAAGTAGCACCCTCCCTCGATGGTCCGATTCTGCCCTATTGTGACAGCACTGGTGCCATAGCTCAAGCGAAGGAACCCAAAGCACACCAGTGGACAAAGCACATTTTGCGCCACTTCCACCTGGTCCGAAAGATCATGGATCGAGGTGACGTCGACCTTCAGAAGATCAACAGAAAGAAAAACTTGGCCAACCCCTTCACTAAAGCCCTGGCGATAAAGGAGTTCGACAACCACAAGTTGAAGATGGGTATTAGATACTGTGTCGAGTGGCTTTAGGACAAGTGAGAGTTGTTGAAAAATGTGTCTCCAAAACCAATCGTCAGCCTGTTGACGGTTGAGCAATCTTGTATGGTAATTGATTTGTTAATAAATAAAATATATTTGATATTTTCATCATAAGCTTTCATCTTCTAATGAACTTCGTTGTTATGATGAAGTCCTTAGGACTATTCAGATTCGATAAAGAGAGGATTTATTGATTAGTTCTTAAAACTGTTCACGACCAAATGATAGGCTGTTAATAAGGACGACAGTTTCTATCGAGCATAGGTCGCTGTAGACCATATGGGTTGGTTGTCTTCTTAACCAAGGAGTGTGGAGACACTGGTATGGCATACAGGTGAGATGTAAGGGTACATCATCATTGAACATGACCAACTCCAAAGTATTCTGCTGTCGAGAATGTCTTTGATGGGATATAGGTATAAGTGTCCCTTAGACCTGAGATCACCTCAGTGACTTGCAAGCAACTCACTGTGCTTTGGTACTGGACTGACTGAATTTTTAATTCAGTGATGGAAGGCTTCTGGGCATAGTCAAGTACTTGAGAAGTCAGAGTGTGATCGAGATGTGATTGACCACTCCAAGAGTTGGAGAAGAATGAGTCACTGTATTTCAATTTAGCAAAATCTTGGCCAGGATAATCCATCAGATAGATTTGATATTTTGAAATACAATGTGGACAACCTGATCAGAGTTGACAGTTAAACTCTGAGGTGTCCTATGATCATTTTGGTCAAGGAGATGAATTATATGGAAACTATATCCGCATAGGTTCTAAGGATGTTGTTCTACACATTCGACCTATTCGATCGTCAGGTACCATTGCTAGATGGTCACTTCGATTGGTATAGAAATTTATTTCTATACTATTTACTTAGGTTCGGACCTATGAGATCACACATATTAGAGTTCATGATCCGATCGGATGGTTGATCAATGATTAAGAATCGTTCTAGGGTTAAATGATCAATATGATTGACATTTAACCTAGTGCAAGTATTGCAGGAGGATCGATTAGTAATTTGATTGTTAATTGGCTTAATTTGATTAAGCCAATAGGTTGAGATTAAGTCTAATTAAATATGATTTAATTAGATTTAGTTTGGACTTGATTGGATCAAGTCCAATTGGTTTATTGGATAAGCCAAGTGCAAGGAAACAACTAGTCCTAGTTCAATTAGGACTTGGGTCAACCTAATTTCTAATTTGATTAAAAAATTAAATTAGATTTAAATCTAATTTAATCTGATTAAATTAGATTTTTAATTTGGTTAAGACTTATTTTAATTGGATTGATCTAATTTTGGTTTAATTTGGTTTGAAAAATCAAATTAAAACAAGTCATAAGATAGAATCCTAGTAAAACTAGGATTTCACCTTGCACCACATAAGCCCCCTCCATGCTCTCTCTCTTATTCCACCCAATCCCCTCTTATTTTGTGTGACAAAAGCTCTCTCCCAGGTCTTTCCCATGTCCAAAAGGTTTCCTCTCTTCTTTCATACATGAAAAGTGGTTGTGGATCAAATCAAAGTAGGAATAAGTTTGGATTTCAAATTCTATGAGATAGAGTTTTAGAAATCCAAAACTCTTTCCCTTTTGTACCAAATTTATCCAGATTTTTTTTAAGATTTTCATGGCTTTTAGGGAACACATTGTGCACCCTTTTCTGGTGGTCCATGCATGAAAATAAGGAGGAGGCACCCAAGAGTTGGGCGCCCCTTAGCTTGCCATGTTTGGATAAATCTTGACTAGGTGTTTGACCTAGACAAGGACTCTATCATATCTCTCTCTATAAAATGAGTTTCATCATAAAATTTTTGAAGAAAATAGAGATTTGAGAGACCTTTTGGGCATCCAAAAATCAGAGAGAAAGATCTTTGGATCGTGGAGATATAATAGATACAAGATAGGGTGTCTAGGAGAGAGTAAAGAGAAGAAGAAGAGGGTCTTCTTCTAGGATTGTTGGTTTCATCTCTTTCCTTCCTCCATCTTGAGTTTTCTGAGAGCATCTCAAATCTAAAACTTTTTTTTCTACTTCTCATCTTTGGAAGAACCCAAATCAAGAAAAAAGAGGTACCTGATCAACCATCGAAGAAGGATCAGCGCAGTACTAGCATACTGTGCTGATTTTCTGAAGCAGGACTTCTGATCGAGATTCGTGGGCTCATGTGGATGACTCCTAAAGATCGAATGCATGTGTGATTTGCAACATCATCCTCAAGCCCAGATTAGCAAGGTTAGAACATCTAACTTGCAAGGCAATAGATCTGATCTATTGTTTAATACATATATTAGATGTAATATAGAACATGTTGATATGATCAACATGTAGTTCATGCTCTATATATTTTAATTTTTGATTTAATGCTATGTAATAATCATGTAATAGAATCTTAGATCTAGAGATTCTCTAATTTTAGAAAATAAATTTTGATTTATTTTAGTCTTCCGCTGTCTGATCTTGAAAAAATTTCAAGATCTAACCCTGAAACCCTAGATCTGGTTCCTTCAGTAGAATGTACCTAGATGAAATCTATCGATCTTGATAGAAAAAGAGAAGTCCTATACGATTTGCGAGATTGAGTTTGAAAAGTCTTTGACCAAAGCAAGTGTGCATACTGAAAAAAAGTTTGCATGGGATTCACAAATGAACTCCTGTCAAACAAATCTTGCATATGACTGATGATAGGGTCTGACGAGTTCTTTATGACCTCTATCAAGTCGAACTCATGATAGAAGGACTGAATTATACGATAACCATCCCTAGAAGTTCATACTTTCATTCTACTAGATTGTCACTATGTACTTCTAGGTGTCACTAGTGGATTGTGAGACTCATCGAGAGTCATTTTGATGATTGGTGTTCCTCGAAGGATAGAATTAAAAATATTCCAATCCATCAAAAAGAGTTTCGATGATATTATGATGGATATCATAATATATCTCACTACAAGATAGAATAGAACCTATGGGGTCACACATTAAGGGATTTAATCTTGAGTTTGTCAATTGGACTTATGAAGTTTCAATTGGGTTAGAGTTTATTGAAATCCTATTAGGTTTATGAGAACCATACTAGCACACGGTTAAACCTAATTCTTCTTGAGACTTCGATTTGATCAAGTCCATAGCCTTGAACCTAACCTAAATCCATTTGAATTTAATTGGACTCTTAATTATGAGTCCAAGAAGATTTGATTAAGTCAATTAGTTGACATAATTATCCGAACATTATCTCTTTTTTATCTCTTAATTATCTCTAAGTGTGCATATGGAATAGATGGAAAGATGGGAGGCACAATCTTCTCTTTTTGACAAGACCAGGGGATGCCAACCCCTTGGATTTGGCATGGAGGAGAAAGAGTGGGGCCACGTCCCCTCTCATTTGGCAAGAAACCCCTTAAGGGGCGCAAGTGTTGGCACCCCAAACTACCTGCCTTATAGAGATAGGGTGCCCCTTGTACCTACCTAAAGGGGCTGATTATATATCAATTATTTCTAATTTTAATTAGAATAAATTAGATTAAAAAAGTAAAAATTCTTATGAGATAAGGATATACCTTTTTTAAGATAATTGGATTCATATTGTGAGTCAGGGTAGTGTCTATATAAGGAGAATGTCTCTATTGTTTCTAAGCAATAGAATTTTATAAGAAACAAATCTCTCCCTCTCCCTTCTCCATGCCTCCTCTCCTCCCTCAGTTCTCTTTCATGCCCAAGGGTTGGGAGTCCTCCTTTCCACACGCCAAGAGGTAGTGGAGATTTATCTTCAAAAGCGAAGAACGAGGAGGAGAAAAAGAAGAAGGCTGCAGATCAAGGAGTTGATCCCGCAGTCCAGATCATGGTGTTAATCTAAGATCTCAAGGTTAAGATTCTTCTTGGAAGAAGATTTTACTATGAGGAGGTCAGTTCAAGATTGATCTCGGTGGATATCCGTAGAGGTCGGACACGTGTGTGGCTCAAGCATCTACGAATTAGTGATCATCGATAGCGGTGAATATCTACTCGCACCAAGGTATTGAAATCTGATCTCATACTTATCTCTAAAATCTAAATTATATATTTATTTTCTCTTGGGCTTTAGGGTAGGATTAGATTTGATCTTATACATATGGGGTTAAAAGATTTAACCCGTTTGTTTTTCCACTGCGTTCAAAAGAATTTTAAAATATATACATATAGCCTATCTAATTTTCTAACACAGCACCTGATATTTTTGCACCCAACGCACGTGATGCGATCAAATGTACTTATCAAAAGTGACTAAATGATCGAACCATCATGCGATACATTATGTGGGCAGCAATAAATATTGAATTTAGTTATAAATTTAAGGATGCTCAGCTAGAGGAAAAGCTTCAAATGTTGAAGGAGTCTTTTGGCACCTCTGAAGATGTGCCTTCAGCGGGATATCAGTCTCTTGAGAAAAGAAAAAAAAAAGAAGGTGCAAGTGAGCCATGCTTGGGCTGTGGAGACTGAACTGACAAAGAAGTCTAAGGTTAACCCGAGTCTGACAGAGTTCCTTGACCCGAATAGGCTAATGGAGAGAAATCTACAAATGATTGCTGGACAAGTTACTTATATGATAATATCTTATAATTTCTCTATCTGTGATACTACTATCTGGGTATTAGATATCAAGAGTTCATATATATAATTTGTTGCAAGGACTTCAGGTTAGTTGATAGTTTGGAAACAAACAAGGAATTTTTGAACATTAGAGATGAAAGTCATATTCCAATCTTGGCTTTAGAAATTATTAAGCTTGTAATGTCATTTTAAGTGATTGTCACTATTATCTATATTTTTTATGAATATAATTTTCATAGGCTTTTTGGCCAAGGATGGATTTGTATTGTCAATATAGAATGATTTTTGTGGTATCATTATGAATGATGTCAAAATCATACGTGGACAACTAAGAAATGGTATTTACAAATGGTCATAATCTGTTAGTGTAATATACACAACAAGCAAACGTCCTAGTGTAGATAATATCATAGATGCCTATCTTTGGCATTGTAGGCTCGATCATATAAATAAGAATAGGATGAATAGGAGGTAATCCTCAAAGTCAATGATTGTGAATCATTGCCGACCTATGAGTCCTGTCTCTTTGATAAGATGATCAAGTCATTTTTTATTGAAAAAAGGTGAACGAGCCAGTGATATTGTAAATTTAGTATATATTGATGTATTGGACCTATGAACATGAGTGTCATAAATCTGAATTATTTAAAATATTCAAATAATTCTATAATGAGATAAACAAAGAAACTAAGAAGAGTATTAAAATTCTTCGATCAGATAAAGAAGAAAAATACTATTCTAGTGAGTCTTGACATATCTAGAAGAAAATGAAATTCTCTCTCAATAAAATCGAACTTTGTTAGACATGGTTCGATTCATGATAGAATTTGCAAGTCTGTCAGTCTCCATTTGGGTTAATACTCTTGAGATTGCTTGTAATGTTCTGAACAGGGTTCCGAGTAAATCAGTTGCCAAGACACCATATGAGATATGGACTGAGCATAGGCTGATGCTCTCTTACCTGAGGGTCTAAGGGTGTCCTATTTATGTTAAGCATTTGCCGACTAATAAGCTTGAACCCCAGTCTGATAAGCATTGTTTAGTAGGTTACCCCAAGAAAACTAGAGGATATTACTTCTACCTTACTATAGAATAAGAGTTGTTCGACATTCTTTTGAGAAAAAAAGTTCCATGGTGAAGGAACTGATGCCTCTAATATTGAAGTTTTGAAGTTCGAAAGATAGAAGAATTGACACAATCTAATAAACCCATAGAACCAGATTTTATTAAATCAAATCCAAAGCCCATTGTAGAGGCACCGTTAAGGAGATCTAATAGAATACTACATCAGCCGAATGGATACTTCAGTTTCTAGATTTGGGATGTGATCCTGTTGAACTTGATGAGAATAATGAGGATCCTATCACCTACATAGATGTAATGCAGAGGACTAACTCTGATAAGTGGCTTGGAGCCATGATTCCAAAATAGAGTCTATAAAGATTAATAATGTATAGATATTAGTTGATTCACCTGAAAGGATAAAACTTATAGGGTGTAAGTGGATCTTCAAAAGGAATAGAGGGCATAAACAGAAGGTAGAGACCTAAAAAATTCATATGGTTGCCAAATAGGTATTGTCAACATTATAGTATTGACTATGATGAGATATTTTCTTTTTTCTTTTGTGGCAATGTTTAATATCTCGGAGTTGAAACATGCATTTTGATAAGTGATCAGAACGTATGGCTTCATTAAAAATGAAGAAGAATTTTGCATATACAAATGGATTAATAGTTCTGTGGTTGTATTTCTTATTTTATATATAGATAAAATTTTCTTAATCGAGAATGATATCTCTTACATTACAGGAAATAAAGGTTTTGCTATCATCATTGTTCCCCACGAAGGATTTGAAAAAGGCATCCTACATCCTGGGGATGAAGATCTATGGAGATAGATCTTAGAAACTGCTTGGATTATCTCAGTCTACGTACATTGATACCGTGCTGAAGTAGTTCAGCATGGAGAATTTCATTAAGGCCATCTTTCGATAGGCCATGAAATTTTTCTCTCAAAGAGAGATTGTTTGACAGCTTCTTAAAAGAGAGAGCGTATAGTAGAATTTGTTCTATTATGTATATCATGATATGTATGAGCTCAGATGCGGTATACTCACTAGAGATAGTGAGTGGATACCAATTTTATCCGGATGAGAACCACTAGAAGATAATCCTTAAGTATTTGAGAAATACTAAGGACCAGTGGTTCGGTTACAGAAAATTTGACTTAAAAATATGTAGAGTTTATGGACTTTGATTTTTAGTCAGATCATGATGATGCCATGTGTGTGTTGGAAAATAGTTATATCCTAAGTAATGGAGCAATCTACTAAAAAAATTTCGAGCAGAACACTATAGCCAATTCCTTTTGCGAGGTAGAATGCATTGTAGCATCCGATGCTATGAAGGGAGCTGTGTAGTTGTGGAAGATCATTGACGAGCTCAAAGTGGCACCCTCCATTGATGGTCCTGCTGCATTGTACAGCACTGGAGCCATAGCTCATGCCAACAAGCTGATGTCCCATTAGCTTATCAAGCAGATTCTGCATTGCTACCATCTTGTTCGAAAAATCT
Organism: Elaeis guineensis; assembly: GCF_000442705.2. Taxonomy (NCBI): domain Eukaryota; kingdom Viridiplantae; phylum Streptophyta; class Magnoliopsida; order Arecales; family Arecaceae; genus Elaeis; species Elaeis guineensis. Next base: position 82,539,659 of record NC_026004.2, on the reverse strand, counting down.
TGGATCGAGATATCGTCAAGCTTTAAAAGATCGATGGAAAGAAGAATCTGACCAACTCATTTACTAAAGCCTCGGTATTAAGAAGTTCGAAGATTATAAATTGAAGATGGGTATAAGATACTATACTGATTGGCTTTAGTCCAAGTAGAAGTTGTTGAAAATTATGTCCTAAAGCCAATCATTTGATGATTGTACTAATTATAAATGTATATGAACTGATCATTAATAAAAGTTATTTGATCTTTTCATCATAAGATTATATTTTTTAATGAACTCCTGTATTGCAATGAAGTGTTTAGGATCATTTTTTATCGATAAAAGAAGATTTATTGTATGATTCTTAAACTTGTATACGATCAAATGATATACTATTATTAGGACGATAGTGATTATCAAGTGTCAGTCGTTGTGTACCATATGTGTTCATTATCCTTATAATCAAGTGGTGTAGAGATACTGGTATGGCATATAAATGAGATATAGGAGTACATCACTTCGAACATGATCAATTGCGGAGCACTCTGCTGTTAAGAGTAGCTCACGAAAAATATGGGTATAAGTGTCCCTCCGATCTGAGATCACCACGGTGACTTACAAGCAACTCACTATGCTTTGGTGTTGAACTATCTAAATTTTTAATTCAATGATGAAAGGTTTTTAGACATTATCAAGTATTTATGGTAGTTGGTGTGTGAGTCAAGATGTGATTGACCCCTTCAGATTCAGGAGTTAATGCATCACTGTATTTCAATTTAGAAAAATTTAGCCTGGATAATTTATATGATAGATTTGAAAGATTAAAATATAATGTGGCTGGCTATTCTAGGATTAATAGTTAAATCTTAGGTCACCTTAAGCATTAGGATCAAAGGGATGAATTATACGATAACCATACACCAGTAGGTTCTTGAATGTTGCTTTGCAATCCTTCAGTCTATCCGAATATTGGGTCCCATTGCTAGATGGTTACATCGATTACTTCAAAATATTATCTTTATGCTACTGACTTAGATTTGAACCTATGGGGTCACACACATTAGAAGTTCCTCTCCGATCAATTTGCTGATCAACGATTGAGAATCATCGAAGGATAAAATTGTAAATATGATTGATGATCGACCCTGTGCAATAGTTGCAATAATTAATTTGCTAAGGGTTAGTGAATTATTGAAAAATTAGTCAGTAATTAGATTACTGATTAGCTCAATTTGATTGAGCATTAAAGTTTGGATCAAGTCTAATTGAATTGGATTCAATTAGATCGAACCCGATTAGGTTATGGGATGACCTAATCGCTAAAGGAGATTTGGCCCTGATTTGATCAGGACTTGAATTTAATCTATTTCTAATTAGATCAGGAGTTTGAGTACTTAATTAGATTAAATTAACTCATCTTTATTTGGATCTAGACTAATTGGGTTTGGATGAAACCTAATTTAGAACCAAATAAACAAAACCCTAGAGTCCAAACTAGTTGGACTTCTCCCATCGGCCACCTTCTTTTCTCCATGCCACTTCTCACCATACAAAATGAGTTTGTGCATGAGAGAAACTCCAACAAGAGCCACTTGTTGTCACCCACCATGGATAAGGAAGAGTTGGCTTTAATTTGAATTCAAAAGGGTTTGAATTCAAAACCCTATTCCCTATCCTATTCAAACCACCCGTTGGCCACCTTGTGAAGGACTCTTTTTGTGTGACAAAAGGAGAGTGCTCCTGATGATTTTTCCACACCCCATACCTCTTATTCAGCCCTTCTTAGGATGGGAATGGATGAGGATAAAGACTAGTTGAGTTAGAATTCAAAAGAGTTTTGAATTTAAATTCAAACAAGTCCTAATCCTATTCAAAATCTCTCTTGTTTGGCAATCATAAAAAGACTTTATTTTTGTGCGCTGACACCTGTGTTCTTTTCATTATGAGATACCTAAGAGAAAGAGGGACAGAACATGGGTTTGGGGTGTAAGGATCTGGGGTGGGCGGCCAAGGTGTTGGTGTGTGATTTTAGAGGAGACCGTCTCCTCGTGGGTGAGAGTTCTAACCCTTGCCTTTAGAATTTTTGGGAGAGAGAAATTAGATCAAAGAAAAGGTGTTTTCTCTTATTTTCTTCCACCACATACATCATCTGTTAGTCTATCTTTGACATCAGAAGGGTTCGAGTTGATCGAAGAAAAAGAATCAGATCAGCAGTCCAGAAGTCTTCTACGTGAGCTAGCACTCCTGTGAAGACTGATCAATTTGAGGACTTTGTGTGGACTTTTTGTAGAAGTTGGACACCTTGTATGACTGCACGACATCAAGTGAGACCTCAGATCCCTATGATCAATAGTAGTGTTTGTCAATTCGTGCAAAAGTAATGAGTTTTGAACTCATCAGATCAAGATCTGATGGTTAGATCTAACCTAGGGCATCCATGTGATCGATGCAAGTTATCATTAATTTTAGATTTTAATTACATATTTAATCATATTATAGATCCTAATATGGTAGTTTAGATTAGATCTCTTGCATGTAATTTAGATTAAATTGTTTAATCTATCTATATCATTTAAAAAATTTTAAAATTGCATGCATGAAACTATCCATTTTTTCTTCAGAAAGATGCTGATGAACTACTATGGTCGGGATGTAAAATACACACTATATTATCAACTGTGTTAGAGTTGTTAAACTTGAAGGTCGAGTTTAATATGATGGTTAATTGTTATGGTAGGATGGTAGCAATAATAAAGAAGATACTATTAAAGGATGAGAAGCTTGTTGAGAGCTTCTATACTTCAAAGAAAATGGTGAAAAGATTAGGCATAGGATACGAGAAGATAGATGCATGCCGTAATGATTACATACTTTTCTACAAGGAGGACCAACTGAAGAGTACATGTGACGTATGTGGTGAAAACCAATTTAAGCCAAGATAAGAGGGTAAAAATCAGAAGAACATACCATATAAGGTTCTTCGATATTTTTCCCTCACTTCTAGACTTTGGAGGCTCTATTTGTCCAAGAGTACTACTGGACAGATGAGATGGCACAAAAAAGAAATTCACAAGTACATTGATATGATGAGTCATCCATCGGATAGTGAGGTATGAAAAAAATTTGATGCTTGCCACCTTTTATTTGATCAGGAATCACACAATATCCGACTAGATCTTTATACGGATGGATTTACACCATTCAGTCATACAGCGGCCCCTTATTCATGTTGGCCAGTCTTTATTACTCTATATAATCTACCATCTGGAATGTGCATGAAAGAACATAATATCTTTCTTACATTAGTTATTCTTGAACCACGGCACCTTGATAGAAGCATTGATGTATATCTAGGACCTCTTATTGATGAGCTAAAATTCTTATGGTCTGATGGCATATGTATATTTGATGTATCGAAGAAGTAGAATTTTATAATGAAGGCTATATTGATGTGGACCATTAGTAATTTTTCTGCTTATAGGATGCTGTCAGGATGGAGCACTCATGGAAAGCTAGCATATTCCTATTGCATAAAGAATACAAAATCATTTCAACTTGAGCATGGTCATAAGCCCTACTGGTTCGATTGTCATCGTCAATTTCTCTCCGAGCATCATCTTTTTTGAAAGCAACAAGATAGTTTCAGAGGAATAAGATAGAAAAAGATCATGCACCCCCATATCTCAGTGGTATGGAAGTGTTTCAGAGGATATCCCAAATAGATAAAGTTTAATTTGGCATACTATTTTACAAGCAGAAACCTCAGAGGTTCGATAGAACTCTGGTAGAACTCATAATTGGGTGAAGCATAGTATCTTTTGAAAATTATAGTACTGGTCGATCGATTTGATCCATCATAACCTTGACATTATGCACATTGAGAAGAATATATTTGATAATATTTTCTACACTATTATGGATGTCAAGGACAAGATGAAGGATAATTTCAAGGCTCGAGTAGATATGAAGAACATATGTAAATGTCCTCTATTAGAGCTGGTTGAGGTGTCACCTGAAAAATTTTTGATGTCGAAAGTATCTTACACCTTAACAAGCGAGCAGCTGAAGGATATATGTGAATGGTGTAAAAATCTTAAATTCTTAGATGGTTATACAAGTAATCTAGCTCGGTACGTCAATATCAAAGATTGCAGGTTCTATGGGCTAAAGAGCTATGACTGTCATGTCTTCATGTAACGGTTACTTTCATTGGCTGGGCGTGATCTTCTTTCAAACTTCATATAGAGTTTTTTGATCGAGCTTAGTCTTTTCTTCAAAGATATTTATGCTATCAAATTATCCACCAACCACATCTCTAGTCTTGAGGCTAGTAGTGTAGAGACTATATGCAAGTTGGAGAAAATATTTTTTTCTAATTTTTTTGACTCTATGGAGCATCTCATGATCCATCTAGCATATGAAGCTATGGTGGGGAGACTAGTGTAGTACAGGTGGATGTATCTATTTGAAAGATACATGCACAGTCTCAAGAAAAATGTAAAAAACAAAGTCAGAGTCAAAGATTTTATTGTGAAAACTTACATAATTAAAAAAATTTCTAATTTCAACTGACACTACTTTAACCCTAGTGTGCAGACAAAGCTGACTTAAATGGGTCGAAATAATGATGGTGGTGAGGGATCAGAGGTGGAAATCTCAATATTTGCCTATCTCATTCGTAAATTTGGGCACAAGGTTCATCAGATATTAACTGATAATGAAATTCGACAGGCAGAGATATATATTTTGCTAAACTACACGAAGGTTGACCCATATATTAAGCAAGTATCCATCATAATCTCAATACTTTAATTATTTATCATCTTGTACTTATCTTAGTCATGTATGGGCAATATGATGAGATGTTGAGATGGGACAACCCGATGATAAGTAGGGAAGAAATTTTCACTCAGCGCTCACAGAACTTTATAAATTAGTTTCATCAACTCGTAAGAGACCATTATCATTTTATCTATTTTAATTTCTCATAATTTATTTCTTTTATAATATGCAGATCATGCAAGGGGTAAATCCATATCTAGAAAGCTAAGACCATTAGGTTACAAGCCAAAAAAGTATGTGACATGTTATAATGGTAGTAACGTAAATGATTTCAAATTTTACACACAACAATATGAATGTCACAAGAGTACAATGAACAGTGGTGTGTATAAAGAGCAGCTGGTGGATAGAGATGGAGAGTGACTATTATGGAATCCTCGAAGAAGTGATCAAGTTGACCTATCTTAAAGGTAATAGTATCATTCTATTTAAGTGCCGATGGTTTGATACCGATAATTGTATGAAGATTGATTTACAGCACGAGCTTATTAAAATCAAATATAGATCAAAAGCATATGTCAATGACCCCTTTGTGCTAGTCCAACAAGCTGTTCTAGTGTATTATACTTCTTTTCCATCAAAAGAGAGAAGAAGAAAAGATTGGTAGGCTGTATGTAAGGTTAAGTCTCGAGCCATTCATTATGAGCTTGAAGAAGAAGAAGAAGAGTCCTATTTACCAAAATACTTTCAGAAGGATGAAATATTAGGAATTTATCATCATTTAATAGATGCAGAGTTGGATGCTCCAAAAATTCTCTTACATAATGGCCAACATGAAGAGGTAGATTATACTGAATTTGTTTTTAAGGAGCACCCTATCCAAGAAGATGAAGAAGAGGAACAAGAGGAAGAAATGGAAGAACAAGAGGAAGAGAGAGAACAAATGAAGAATCCAAAGAGTACCAAACATCTGAAGAGGTCGATGAGTAGTGCTCCTTGCTTGCGATGAACTTCGGAACCTCTGATTCGTTTTAAATACTTATCTTGCATTACCACTCATTTGAAGGGTACCAAACATTCGAAGGATACTAAACATCTAAATATTTGTCTGGTATCATTTTAAATCTTGCACTGCCACCCATAATTATATAATTAATCTATGAATCTATTTATTTTTATTTTCAAAGATTATATAGATCATGTCTTCCTGAGGTCAGAACCATTACAATCGAGGAGAGAGCTCTCATGCCGTCAGCTCACATACTTTTATGCCACATATACCACATGATAAACTCTAATACTTTAGATATTCTTTTTTATACTATTTTATCCTTTGTTATCTTATATAATATTTTTTATGATGTCTTGATACTCTCAGATTTGGATAATGTGAGGTCACTAGTGACCCCACAGTCACACGGAGCCACATCCGATTCTCAGAGTCAGAGGTGTAGTAGAGGACCCGCCCGGCTCGCGGCACCTCTGACTTGGCCGGAGGATAAAGAGCTCATCTACATTCAGAGCTGCATGTAAGTACTATATATATCTTTATCGAATATGTTTAAGTTTTAGTCATTTTAGAGTCTAACATTTATTGTTCAAAATCAATTTTGCAGCATATTTATAGAGCCTGGGGTGCCTCATGTGGTTACCGACATCATTCAACGATTAATGTCGGGGTCGGTGATCGAGTTTGTCAGTTGGCCATCAGAGGCTCGTGATGCAACCTAGGAGATGTTCTTGATAAGTCAAAGATATTTAATTTTTAAATTCATGAAATATTTATATTCTATTTACTAATACATGGTTGTTTTTATTTACAGGGATACTATCGATTCGAGACTCTTCAGGATGAGGAGGCTGGCCATCGGACCTTCGAGGAGGTGGGGGCGTAGAGATTTTGGAATGGACTGTACAGCCTTCGACAGTCCACTATAGAGTACTCCAGTTTTGAATCACCATTAGACTGAAAGTCTTACATAGATCACTAGATGCAGATGGATATATGAGAGGCCCTCTGCGATCAGTGGAGTACTGAGGAGTACTCTGGTAGGTGGCAAAGGGCATGATAGAATCGGTCATCCTAGCAGCATCCGATCAAGCACACTGACAGCTCTGTTGGTACACATATTGTGGTCGATAGACTGATAAAAATTTTATACTTAAATTAATTTCATATTGAATTAATCATATGTATATTTTAATTAATTTAATTTTATTATTTATTTATTATAGACATAATAGCTGGATCGTGCATCCGGACAGCTGCAGATATGGGAGGCCACACACCAGTCTAGGAGGGGTGGTGATTACTTAGATCCTCAATCTTGACAGATCACGATAACAACTTAAAATATTATTTATTAAATTTTTATATATACTGATATATATGGACTAATAAATTTCTAAACTATATAAGTGGATTATACAGAGTATTTCGTATCATGGTATGGTGAGGACCTATCCTCTCAGCCCCTTCTTAAACTCAAGGGATGGCTCAGGGCCATTGGAGGGATGAGTAGGAGATGGGTCATAATATTCGACCACAGCTTCAACTCTCTAGCAGCTCGATACTCCTCTCAGGGCTCGACGGCCCAAACATGGGCTGACACACATGTGGAGAAGGTTATGTAGAGATTTTAGAGCTAGTGACCTCAAAGCTTCCGAGACGTCGTTTGCGATATGGTTATTGAGATTCTCCAGGCTCGTATCTGTACGATTAGCTGGGCTCATTGCCACAGCCATCACAGCAGATAAGGCTATTAATAATTTTTTTACTTATTTTAAATTTTTATATTTAGAAGCTTTACATGTTTAGGTTTGAGTTTGAAAAGAAGCTATAGGGGATAAAAATTTAATCAAACTATCCAATCGATGGATCGAAGGTGTCTATAGCTCCGTATCATCGAATGAAATATGTAGTAATAATCTGTTTAAGAATCAAAATAGTATATTAAAATATATATTTTCGTATCGATATATACACTTTCATTTCGAAACTTATTAATAATATTTTATTTTCTTCATTACAGGATGCTGGGATATCTGACCCTCATCCACCAACTGTTGGAAAGGACATACAAGAGTAGGAAGAGGATGAGGAGGATGATGAGGAGGATCTTATATGAACTTTTTATATATATATATAATTTTGATACTTGTAAAGTAGTATAAATTTATAAAATTATAAAATTTATATTTTTAATATAATATAATTAATTTTATATTTATAATTATATTAAATAATTATTATTTTATTTATAATAGATTTTTAAAAATATTATTACTTGTTAATATGATTAAAATATATTTTAAAATATTTAATTATAAATTTAAAAAAAATTAAAAACTATTGGTGACAGCATTAGCGACGGCATCTACTATCGCTAATAATTTTTTATTTTTTTAAAAAAATTAAAAAAATATTAGCGATGGTAGTAGTGATGATAATGATCATCACTAATAATTTTTTAATACTTTAATTTAAAAAATTAAAATTTTTAGTGATGGCTTTTTATCGCTAACACTATCCATTATTAGCGATAGTGAATTTACCATCGCTAATAATGATAATTAGCAACAAAATTATTTTCATCGAATTTTTAGTGATGGCGTGCCATCGCTAATAGCATTAGCGATGATATTTAGCCGTGACTAACAGTTTATTTTTTTATAATGTGAGCTTTGATACCACTTATTGTCCAGTTATGCAATCCAAGAGAGGGAGTGAATTGGATTCTAAAAAAAAATAAAGTGAAGAATGTGTCACAAAATATACCTTAGATAAGATATGTGATGTATAGTAGCAATAATAAACAATGTACTGGATATTGAAATAAGAAAGTAAGAAATTAACATAAGAGAGTAAGAAGAGAAATCAAGATACCACAAATATAAGGATTTATAGTCTTTCAGTGCCAACCTAGCACCTACATTTACTTTTCAAGCTTTTACTTAGGAATTTCAATGCACTAATCGTATTCAACGATTATAATATCGAATTCTATGATCCTAGTTTTTTTCATACTGGATACTTATTTTTCAGATACAAGCCAACCCTACGCACTTTGATTATAGGTTCAAATCAACCTTTCTTCAAGTTTTGGAATACCTAAAACTTATACATACATGAACAAGTAAAATGAAGAAGTTATACAATGACAATCAAGCTAAGCTCCTTAATAAGCACAATAAGACAATAAATGCACTTCACATAATGTTGAAGAAGCCTTTAAGAACATCTTCAATTGAAGTAAAGAGTTAAGAGTACTTGAGAGAAGTGGTTGAGCTTGAAATGAATGCTTCTTTGTCTTGGAGCTTTAATCTCTTTTTGAATGGATTTTTTCTTGATTTTCCTTGAGCTTTCCCTCATTTTGAAAGCCTTTATATCTTCAATCAATGATGGAAAATGTCTAGTAGCCATTTAGAGCCATTTGAGAGTGATTAATGTATATTAAATGCATCAAAATAGGCTAAAAAACTAGCTATTATGGACTTCAGCACCTCAGAGGTCAACTCATGGGTCATCCCCTGGCACAGGGGTTGTCCCATGGATCATCCCCTATGAATAAAAAAGAAAACTGGCCTCTGATTTGGCCTATGGAACAATAGGGATTGCCCCATGGCACAAGGGTCACCTCATGGGTCACCCCTTTTTGTATACCATCCCAAAAATCAATGTGCCAACTTCCTATTTCAAAAGAGATGACCTAGGAGTCGCCCCCTTTTGTTTGGAATGGATTGCCTTTCAATTTTGATTTTTGAAACTTCTAAAATAACCTTTAAATGATCCAAAGTCATCTTGAATATTCTTTAGGCTTCTGAAAAATATCATTTCCATTTCCAACTCGATGAATTTACAACTTTAGCCTTCTCTAAGCATTTTTATCAATTCAAAATTGTTGAATTTCTTAAAACATATATTTAAGCTTCTCCAAAGATAAATACTCATTAGTACTTCTCTCAAATATTTTATAGTCATTAAAATCAATTTTTGAGGCAACATTCTATAATTTTTCTATCATAATAGTATAATAATATAATAAAATTTTAAAATAAAGATATAAATATAATAATTATTATAATAATATGATAATAATTATTATTTCATATTATATGATAAGATAAATATTAATATAAAATTACTATATATTATAATATACTATCTATATCCTATTGAATTATCTTATAGTATAATATTATAATCATAGAAAATTTAATCTTCATGCAGAAATAACATACATCCAGCCATTGTTGTTCAAGCCCAAAGATGAATCAAGGATGAAGAACTTTGTGAAAAAATATTGAAAGATGGATCTCTCAAACGGATCTGCTTTACTTCTATCCTATAAAAGAACACTATAAAAGAGCTTTTCTACTTTATGTCTAGAGGATCTCGATACCTATTACCGATAGAGAGTTACAGACTATATTTATGGATTAGACTAGGGACTCTTTTAGATTAATACAAATTTCTATCCATCAAGAAATCATAATCGTAGTGGAGTCCTTAATTTGACCAAAGTCCATCTTTATCTCAAAAGAGTTTTAATTATTTATTATCATCTTAATTATCTTGAATTATCTTTAATGATTAGGTCATATATGGGCCACATCAAGTCCCTAATATCGGAATGAGCATAATATTCTCCCACTTGACCTATGTGTTACAATCAAGATACAGAATAGGTGATAAATAAAACTATAGTATGGCCATAAATCAACTCAAGTCAAAAACTTCCACTTAAATAAAAAATTTCAATACACAAATCATGGCGGTTATATTCTTTAAATTGAATATTCCCTTCCATGTAGCACGATGCATGAAATCTTTTATTTAAGCATTTTATAATTTTCTTCATGAATAACTTCATATAAATTATTTAGAGCTTAACTTTATGATATGAACTTTATGTGCACAAAATAAAAATCATGTCCTTTATTTCCAAGATTGTCATAAACAGTTATACAAGAATTGAACTAATGATTTCCATATGATCTACATGATTTTTAAGCTGTTTGGTCGATAATCCTTTAGTCATGGGATCTGCAATCATTAATTCAGTATTGATAAGTTGGATATCTACTTCATGTTTCTTGATATGATATTTGACAGAAAGATACTTTATATCGACGTGCTTGCTGCGATTTTCATTTTTATCATTCTTTAAAAAAAAATTACGGTTGAGTTGTCACAATAAATTTTTATTGGTCTTGCAATAGAATCGATAACTCTCAAACAAGAAATAAGATTTCTCATCCATATTGTTTGTGAAGTAGCTTCATAGCATGCAACAAACTCTACCTCCATGGTAGATGAAGCAACTATATATTGTTTATTACTTCTTCAAGATATACCATCTCTAGTAAAAAAAAATGTATCCTGAAATAGATTTTCTTGTATCCACACATCCACCAAAATCTGAGTCCGAATAACCAACCACCTCCAAGTGATCAATGTGCCCGTAGGTAAGCATATAATGCTTTGTTCCTTGTAGATACCATATAATTTTTTTTGCAACTTTCCAATGATCAAGATCAGGATTGCTTTGGTATCTACCCAAAATTCCTATTGCATATGTAATATCAAGTCTTGTACAGACCTACGTATACATCAAGCTTTCCACTGTAGATGCATATGGGATATTCTTGATCTGCTCCTTTTCTAATTCATTTTGTGGACATTGGTTCTAACTGAATTTGTCACCTTTCATGATGGGTGCAATTATAAGAGTGCAATCTAATATTTTAAACCTTTTCAAAATCTTTTCGATGTAGGCCCTTTGAGATGAACCTAAAATCTTGCGTGATCTGTCTTTATAAATCTCTATGCCAATGATGTAAGAGGCTTCACTCATATCCTTCATCTCAAAATTTTGAGAAAGAAATAGTTTTGTCTCCTTTAGCAAATCTAAACCACTGCTTGCAAGTAATATATCATGTATATATAGAATCAGATATATGTATTTACTCCCACTAATCTTAAGGTATATACATTGATCCACAATATTCTCTATAAAACCAAAAGAGCTAATAACATCATGAATTTCATATACCATTGACAGGAAACCTGTTTAAATCCGTATATGAAATTCTTTAACTTACAGACAAGGTGACTATCTTTATCTATATAGAAATCTTTTGATTGAGTCATGTATACCGTCTTATCTAGATTTTCATTTAGAAATATTATTTTCACATCTATTTGATGTAACTCTAAATCAAAATGAGCTATTAAAGTCATGATTATCCTCAATGAATCCTTCTTTAAAATTGAAGAGAAGATTTCATGATAATCAATACCTTCCTTTTGAGTGAAACACTTAGCTACAAGTCTGGTCTTATAGCATTCAATAGTACCTAAGGAGTTTCTTTTCGTCTTATAGATCTATTTACAGTCAATAGCTAAAGCACCTTTAGATAATTCAACAAGATCCTAGACTTGATTTTTAGTCATAGGTTCTATCTCATCTTTCATGGCATCATACTAGTATGTAAATTTGTTTCCACTCATGGCTTATAAAAACAACTTAGGATCATTATCAAGCCCTACATCAAAGTCGGATTCCTGTAGGTAGATATTATAATCACTAAAAATTGCAGACCTTCTTTCTCTTGTGGATCTTCTTAATCCCACTATATCTATATTTTAAGTATCCTCAATAGTAGGCTTAATATGAACTTGTTCTTCATGGAGTGGTTGTTCTTGAAGTGATTGTTCATGATCTTGTGGATCTCCTTGAATAATAATCAATTTCATATCTTTTATGAGTTGATCAATTTGATTTCTTATTTTCTCAAATTCATTCTTATGAGAAAAATTACTCCTACTAAGTTCATAATCCTCAAAAAACTTAACATTCCTAGATTCAACTATTTTAGGTACATGATTAGGGTAATAAAATCTATATCCTTTGAAGTTTACTATATAGCCAACAAAATAGACACTAACTACTCTGGAATTCAATTTTTTTAAATGTGGATTATTAATCCTCACCTCAGTTGGACATCCCCATATGTATAAGTGACTTAAGCTCAATTTCTATCTTTTTCACAACTCAAAAGAAGTTTTAGGTATAGCCTTTGATGGAATCCTATTTAAGACATACACTGCAGTATTTAATGCTTCACTCGAAAGAGATAAAGAAAGATTAGAGTTATTAATCATACTCCTTATCATGTTCATTAGTATACGGTTCTTTCTTTTTGTCATACCATTTTGTTGTGGTCTAGGTATTGTGTATTGGGTAATAATACCCTCTTTTTCAAGAAACTTACCAAATGGGCCTATGGATTGATCCCTTTCAATGTACCTTTCATAGTACTCCCCACCTCTATCAAATCTCATGATCTTTATTTTCTTACCCAGTTGTTTCTCTACTTCTGCTTTGTAAATCTTAAAGGCATCTAGTACCTCATCTTTTTCAAAAAGAAGATAAAGATACATATATCTAGTATGGTCGTCAATGAATGAGATAAAATATCTCTGACTATTAAAACAGAGAGTAAAAAATAGTCCATGGATATCAGTATGTATGATTTTTAAAATATTAAAACTCTTTTTGGCACCTTTAGAGGATTTGTTAGTTTATTTTCCCTTCATGCAAATCAAATAAGTGCCAAAGTCAGTAAAATCAACATCTTTTAAAATATCATCATTTATCATCATCTTTATTCTCTCTAAGGGGATATAAGCTAATTTTTTGTACTATAAACTTGAAGAGTTCTCTTTAATAATGCTTCTCTTTATGCCAATATTGCCATCATGCATAAATGAATGATTACATTTAAAATTCAGATTCAAATCTTATTTATATAAACCATCTATTAGAAAACCAGTACCAATGACACTTATTCTAAAAAAGTTCAACTACAAAATTTTCAAAATAAAAACCAAAATCAATATCTGTTAACTTGGAAACAAAAATTAAATTCCTAGAGAAATTAGGAACATAAAAATTGTTTTCAAGTTCAAAACAAAATCAAAATTCAAAGCTAATCTAAAGGTTCCCACAACTTCCACATGTGAACATATCCAATTGCCTAAATAGATACTTTGTTCACTTTCCTTCGGATCCCTTAGATTGAGAAAACCTTACATGGTATTGGCAATGTGAATTGTAGTAACAGAATCAATCTATTAAGTATTATTAGGAACATCAACAGAAAAAGATTCATGACACACCAGAGATATAAAACTATCTTTCTTTTTAAGCCATATTTATACTTTATGTAGTCTTTCTTCATGTGTCCCTTTTTCTTGCAAAAGAAGCATGCATCTTTATCGCTATGGTGCTTTATTAGCACTGCAATATTCTTCTTTTTAGGAGGACTTTTTTCCTTTCTTTCTTTACCATGAGTAGTAAGATTAACACTTTCATGCTTTAAATCCTACTTCTCTTGTTTCAATCTTTCTTCCTCTTAAACACGCATGGTCAAAAGTTCATTAACAGACCATTTTTCCTTATGTGTGTAATAGAAAATTTTGAAAGGGTCATATTCTGTAGGTAAAGAGCTTAAAATAAAATGGACTAGAAAAGTGTCAAAAATCTCAACTTTCAAAGACTTAAGTTGAGCAACAATATCTCTCATCTCCATGATATGGTAATTTACACCTTTGGTACTGTCAAACCTCATGCTTGAAAGTCTCTTCATTAGGGTACTAGCCAATATCTTTTTAGAACTTTCAAATTATTCTTCAATGGCCTTTATAAAATCCTTGACCTTATCATATTGAGGGATTGACTCTCTAATACCTTTAGACATCTGAAACTTGATGAGCATCGAACTCAAGTGATTAGATCGCTTCCATTTCTCATATGCCAAAATTTATTATGGCATACTTGAATCCATGGGAATAGATGGTTCATCCACATGAAACACCGAGTCAAGATCCTTATATCCAAGAGTGTAAAGGATACTATCTTTTCAGTTAGAAAAATTATCACCACTTAACGTTGGAATAAGAGCAACATCATTAATATATGCAGTAGGATCAGCTACAATAATTAACAAGTATAGAAAACTTTAGTGCTATGAAGTATAAACCGTAATCTGAAATAATCAATATTAATTTTAGTAGTAAATTCTAACCTTTCTGTAGATTAAGGTGCATCATATATAAAATTTAATAATACTTTATTAATAAGACTAGCAACGTAGATATCAAAGATGATAAATTTTCATACCTATGGGCCTAAGAAAAATCTATCCTTAATATCTAGATTACCATCTTATTCCAATTAAATCACGAAAATAACCACTCTCCATGAATAAAGTTGATTATCTCTCTAACTTAATTGTAATTTTATTCACATATCATTAAATTTTAATTTATAGTCTTTATGTGATTTTTATCATATTCAGGATATTGTGGCTACTCCTGAACACAATAAATCCACTACTTTATGTGATTTTTACTATATTTAGGATGCTGTGGCTACTCCTGAATATAATAAATTCATTATTTTATATGATTTTTTACTATATCTAGGATGTTGTAGCTACTTTTGAAAATCCACTAATTTTAATATGGCATTGAATAATCAAATAACAATATAAAACTTTATTATGATTTTCATCTTTATCATGATCATAAAATTTTTAGTAAATAAACAATAATCCAAAGACGTTTATATGACTAATATAAATTACAAAATATAATTTAACAGAACCTTTATGCAATAAAGTTAGTACAGGGACTAAACAATAACCCAAGGAGTCTTTATGTAATAAACTCTATGATTGGAATCAATATGCAATTTAAGGATCTTTATGGAATTAGCTATTTTTTGGGATTAAATTGCAAAATCTCTAAATAGGTTTGATTGAGTCAATTAGAAGGGCCTTTTACCTTATATAAACTTGATAAAGGTTTAAATGCAAAAATGCCTTCTCTTTAAATGAGTCCAAGCCGGATTTCGAATTTCAGTTGAGACCTGAAATGCGAACCCGTTAGGCCACCTTCTTCCTCTTGCCGTTCTTTTCCCAATCAAAGCCCTAAAACCTCCATGGCTGGCGGTAGAAAGCTTCCGTAAACCCCACTGACCTATAACCAGTGTTGCGGCCAATCGCCTCGTCGCCCGATCGCCGGGAAGCGTGCACCTGCAAAAGGAAGTCCGCACTGACCGGAGGCGGCTCCGGTGGGGACCCTCCGACGGTCAAGTCAGAGAGGTGACTGGGCAACAGTGAAATGCAGACAGAGAGCTCCGAGAGGGAGAGAGAGAGAGAGAGAGAGGGGCGAGCCTGCGTATGTGGGAGAGACGGGCGGATCGATCCCTTGCACTGTTGCCTTCCCCGGTATATATAGTGGAGCACGGTATGGCGCCATCATTAATGGCGCGGACAAGTGAGGAACTGTCAACTCACTGTAGGCTGTCAGAGCCGCCGTGAAAATGTCACGTCGCCGTGTAGCCGTCTAATCACCAGGGTTGACCCGGTTCTCGGCGGGACAATGCCCCTAGGTGACCGTGCCGCATGTCCGTGTCAGAGCTGACAACGTCTGGCGGCCGTACGGCGGTTGGTGGAGTCAGCCGACCCAGGGTCGGTGGCCAGCAGAGTGGCGTCGGACTCCTCCGTCGGTCGGCGAGCTTCGTGTGGGTCGGCTACCGGACCTCTGGGTTTAGTCGGTCGGGAATGGACCGTGGAATGGCCGCAGTTAGCCGCTGATGGCGTCCGTCGGCCTGTCGCCCGACTTACGATCGGCCAGGCAGAGTCGTCCGTCGGGCCGTCGGTTAGTCGGCCGGGCTGCCCGGTCGGGCCCTCCGATAGACGGTCGGTCGGGCTGCCAGACGGTCGGGCCCTCCGATAGACGGTCGGTCGGGCTGCCAGACGGTCGGGCCCTCCGATAGACGGTCGGTCGGTCGGTGGGTATCCCCCAACAGTTGCCCCCCTCCACTCCCAAGTCGGGTGGAGAGCTGGTCGATGCCTTCATTCGGGTAGCAAGGTCGGACGACTGGGAGTGGATTTGTCGCATGTGCAGATCCGACCGTACCGCCGGCTGATCCGTTGTCAGACATCTCGCGAATCCCAGTGATCCGAACGTCTAGTCGATGCCGGAAGTAGCACCGGCGTCAGGTGTCAGACGCCACGTCTTGTCGTTGTCAGCCGTCACGTCGGTGCCAGAAGATCGGGTGTCGGACGATACGACGTCAGTCGATCGGATATTCGGCGCCGATCGTGGATGAGGCATCCCATCGGGAACGCGGACCAGCACGGGCGGCCGACTGCGGAGCCAACCCCCGCGCGCCGCGTGTCAAGGTGGTTGGCCGGCGCCCGCTCCGGCATTTAATGCAGGCGGTGCGGGCGTCCCGGGGCGAAGCGCGCCGAATCCTTAGCCAACCGGCGGGTGCCACGCGTCGCGCATCTGGAGGACCTTGGTCGGCGCGGGAGCATCTCGGCCGTCGGTCGGCCCTATATATATAGGACCTCCCGGACCCTGACCCACATTTGCCATTTGCTGGGGAAACTCTGTCCGGGCGATTTCTCGGTCGTCGCGGGCAGAGCTCTTCTCTACTTCCGGAGGGTCCATCGGGTTCGTGGTCCTCCTTCCCCTTCTTGCTTTCTTCCCTCCTTTCCTTTCTTTCGGTTCCTGCACAATGACCAGGAAACCGACTCAGGGAGCTCGGTCGGGGAACCCGACCGACGACACCCGATCGGCTCCGGAAGATGAGGCCTCCTCGCTTTCGGGGCCGAACGTCGATCAGCTTCGGGAGCACTATCGCATCCCGGAGCAGTTTCGGCTCTATGCTCCAGGGGCCGGCGGTCGGGTCAACAACCCTCCGCCCGGCGACCTGGGGCTGTATGTTGAGGACCTTCGTGCGGGTCTTCGACTTCCGATTCCGGAGTTCATCCGGAATCTGCTTGATTACTACAGACTCTGTCCGGCGCAACTGGCGCCGAACTCTGTCTGGCTAATCATTTCTTTCGCGCTGTTGTGTCAGCTCTTGCCGACCAACCCCCGCGTTTCCCTCTTCCGGGCCTTCTTCGTGCTCCGACCCCACCCTAAGGCCCGAGGGTGGTGGCTCTTCAACCCCCGGAAGGGTCTTGCCTTCATAACCGGTCTTCCATCGTCCATTCATGGATGGAAGAACCAGTTTTTCTTTGTTTCCTCTTCCTCCTCTTGGGGCTTTCCTTCTCGCTGGGGTGTACCCCGAACTGAGGCCAACGACAACAGTCGGGTCGACGTGGACGACCGGGAGGACTTCCACCGACTCAAAGACATGTTGGTCCCGAAGCAGAGGGAGCTTGTTACCGAGCAAGCTCTCTATGATGCCGGCCTGAGTCTGGTCCCCCGAATAGGTATCGCCCGATTCCTCAGCTTTTCTTTTTGTTCGGCTTTAGGGTAGTTCTGGTCCGGCCTTTAACAGTGGTCGGTTTTGCAGGGACACCGCCGAGGATGAGGCCGATCGACGCCGAAATTCGTCAGTTTGCCGCCGCGAGGAAGAGGCCAGCGTCGGGGGCAGGCCCTTCGCGCCCTTCCAAGAGACCAGCCCCAGTCCCGCCAACCGTGGAAGCGTCGGCGACCGAGGGGTCGGAGCCGATTATAGCCCTCGCGGCTCCGACCGTCCGAGTCGAGGAGAGGCCGACCGAGGAAGTGGCTGAAGGAGTGTCGGCGGTTTCGCCGCCGCGGGTGGAGCCGGATGTCGTTCGGGAAGCCGAACATCGTCCGGAGGCGTCCGCTGGCGCAACGGGGGGCGCCGGGTCGAACTCCAGCGTCCCCTCGCTGCCAGCCCCGTCGGTCGGGGCAGCTGATCGGGGGAAAGCCCCGATGGAGCCCTCGGAGGAGGAGAGATCAATGCCCCCCAGCGCATACTACCCCGAGGGTGCATCGGCCTTGGCCGACCACAACCTTGCGAGGAGGCTGTGCCAGGGGATCCTCCTCCCTACCGACGTTCAGTCGTTGCGATCTCGGCAGGTGACCGAGATGCTGTCGCGGTTCTACCCGTCGATGGTGGAGGTAAGCTTCGCGTCACCTTTTCCCTTAAAAATTTTTGCTTGCCACATAATTCTGACAAAGCTTTTTTCCGTCGGCAGCTGATCTTCACCATGTCCGAGTTGGAGGTCGGATACCGAAGGTTCGGCGACGTTCGGGCAGCCTTCAAGGAAAGGTCGGCGGCGGCCGAGGCCGAAAGAACGATGCTAGTCGACCAGCTACAGGAGTCGGTCGACCGGGAGGCCAAGTTGACGGACGAGGTCTCCCGGCTTATGGCCGAACTGAAGTCGGCCAAGAAGGAGGCCAAGCACAAAGGTCGGGTCGTGCGTCGTCTTCGACGCGAACGGGACAGTGCCACCTCCGAACTCCAAGGGAAACGCGAGCAACTTCGGGTCAGCCTGGGGAAGCTCGCGGAAACCGAAGAGGACTTGTCCATCGCCCAAATCGACGCCGAAATTGCCAGGGCCGAGGCGGAGTTGGCGAAGGAGGAGCTGGCCCACGTTGAGGACGAGGCACGGTCGGCGAGGGAGTCGGCCGATCGTGCGGTTGAGGACTTCCGGGCCTCCGACCGGTTCAAGGAGGAGATGCTCGAATCGGGCTTCGCCTCCTACCGGGTCGGGTTCGAAGATGGTCGGGATGCCGTCCATGCCTTGTACCCGGAGGTGGACGTCAGCCGAGTCGCGCCGCTACTCGTCGAAGAGGACGGAACCGAAGAGGAGGCCGACCATCTGTCGGGAGACATCATCCCAACGGAGGAAGCCGTCCCGGAGCAGGAGCCGACCGGAGGTCCCTTGCCGACCGAAGGACATCCTTCTGCCGCCGACCCAGCGCCGCTTATGGTCGAGACGCCGATTCTTCCCGATCCTCCGTCGGTCGAAGAGATTATCCAGGACGAATGATCGGTCCAGCCGATTGTCTTCCTTTTGTTTCTTTTTGAAAATACATGTAATCGGCTTCGGCCCGACTTTGTAATTCCTTTTAATCAATGAATGAAATTGTCTTCTCTTTTGCTTCTTGTTTGTAATGTTTCTTATCGCTGTAATGTCGAACCCTAGTCGCCAACTTAGAGAAGTCGCCAACTCGGGTAAGTCGGTAGGACTTAACCAGCTTGTACAGCTCCGAAGTAGTCGCTATTCGGGTGCATCTGTTAAGTCGGGATCCGATCGAACCTGGTAAGGTTCGGTAGTCGGACTTCCGTAGGTGCGTTCAGTCGAGCATCGACCGGCGCAGTGTCGGGGGAGCGATAGTAAGTCGGATCCCCAAGCTCTTGCGTCGGGTTCTCATGTCCTTTAACAGATGGTGGCGAACCGAGTGTCGTTCGGCCGGCCGCAGGTCGGTCGGCGAGTAGTGGGCGCGACTAAGGTCGCGTCATGTGATAGATGGTGGTAAGCCGAATATCCCTCGACCGGCCGTAGCCTGGTCGGAATGTCGCGGCAACAGCCGCGTGGGCTTTTAGCCTTTCTTCGGTCGGGGCCCGATCGATCAGTCGGCCGATGGATTCTGCCCGAAAATTCGACCGTAGAAGGAGTACAAACTCCCGTCATCATAGATGCATCGGTCCGAGTAAGGGGCCGATGTGTCGTCGGTTCCAGGTTCACGTCGATGCGTCGGGGCTGAGCGCCGATCAGTAGTCGAAGAGTTAGAACTCCGATTTTTCAAACTGAACTTGTATTCCGATGATTGAATTACAGAATTCACTGGTAATACAGCTTCAAGTTGTCGGCGTTCCAAGTCCGGGGAATGGTTTTTCCCTCAAGGGTTTCCAGCCGATAGGCTCTCGGCCCGAAGGTGTCAGCAACCTTGTAGGGTCCTTCCCAGTTGGGAGCCATCTTCCCTTGGTCCAAGGGCTTCGACACCTCCGCCTTCCTCAAGACTAGGTCGCCAGGTTTAAAGAGCTTTGGTTTGACCTTGGCGTTGTAGTACCGGGCGACCCTCTGTCGGTATGAGGCCATTCGGATTTGAGCCTCATCTCGCAGTTCGGGGAGGAGGTCTAGGTCGGCCCTCCGGCTTTCGGAGTTGTCCGGCTCGCGGTACTGCTCGACCCTTGAAGATGGCAGGCCAATCTCGAGCGGGATCATAGCTTCTGTCCCGTAGGCCAAACTGAACGGCGACTCCCCGGTCGGGATACGGGGGGTCGTTCGGTAAGCCCATAGGATGGAGCCCAGCTCGTCGACCCAGAGACCTTTGGCTTCGTTCAGTCGGGTCTTGAGTCCATGGAGCAAGGTTCGGTTCGTCACCTCGACCTCGCCATTGGACTGTGGGTGCCCGACTGAAGTTAGTCGATGACGGATGTGGAACCTGGCGCAGAAGTCCTTGAAGTCTTGATTGTCGAATTGCCGCCCGTTGTCGGTGATGATGGTGTGCGGCAATCCGAACCTGAAGATGATGGACTTTTGGATGAAGTCCTCCATCTTCCGCTCGGTGATCTGCGCCAAGGGCACAGCCTCGACCCACTTCGTGAAGTAGTCGATGGCGACAACGATGAACTTCCTTTGGCCCGACGCCGGTGGGAAGGGGCCGAGAATATCGACTCCCCACTGAGCGAAGGGCCACGGAGCGACAAGGGGAGCGATTTGGCTGGCCGGTTGGCGCTGAATATTGGCATACTTCTGGCATGGCTCGCACCTTCGGACCAACTCTGCCGCATCCTTTCTCATGGTCGGCCAGTAGTAGCCCCGTCGCAAGACCTTGAAGGCTAAGGACTTGCCCCCCAAGTGATTCCCACAAATTCCTTCGTGAACCTCTCGGAGAGCGTAGTCGGCGTCGGTCGGTCCCAAACACCTGAGCAGAGGGAGGGAGAACGACCTCTTGTAGAGTCGGCCGTCCATGATCACATATTGTGACGCCGACCATCGGAGTCGCTTGGCCTCCGCGGGATCTTTGGGACTGGTCCCGTCGGACAAGTACCGGACGATCGGGTCCATCCAACTTGGTTCGGACGTTAGCTGCTGCACTTCTTCGACCCGATCAATGCTCAGCTGTTGGAGGTTTTCGACAAACGTCCGACCCAAAGAATCATAGGCCGACGTTGCCAATCTGGAGAGAGCATCGGCACGAGCGTTCTCCGTCCTGGGGATGTGGGAGATCTCGAAATACTCGAGGCGGGCCACGAGATCCTTTACCTTCTGAAGATACTTGATCATGGTCGGATCTCGCGCCTCGAAGTCGCCCTTGACCTGCCCCACGATCAGCTGAGAGTCGGAGAATGCCCGGAGGCTGTCGACGCCCAATTCCTTCGCCATCCTCAAGCCCGCGAGGAGTGCCTCGTATTCGGCTTGATTGTTGGAGGCCTTGAAGTCGAACCGGAGGGCGTATTCGGTGACTACCCCGTCCGAGTTCGTGAGCAGGAGCCCGGCCCCGCTTCCCTGAGCGTTGGAGGCTCCGTCGATGTGAAGTACCCAGGTGGAGATCGGGTCCCGCTCAGAGACCGAATCTCGTCCCGGGCCTTCCGCTCCCGACCCTTTGTCGGTCGTCGGGCATTCGGCGATGAAGTCGGCCAAGACCTGAGCCTTCAAGGCAGGCCTCGGTCGGTACTGAATGTCGAACTCGCTGAGCTTCATTGCCCACTTAGCGAGTCGTCCGGATGTGTCGGGTCGGCGCAGTACGGCCCTCAGGGGCTGGTTGGTGAGTACCACGATGGCGTGGGCCTGGAAGTATGGGCGGAGCCGTTGCGCGGAGACGGTCAGGGCGAAGACCATCTTTTCCGTCTCCGAGTATCTGGCTTCGGCGCCGTGGAGCACTTTGCTGATGTAGTAGATGGGCTGATGGGTTCGGCATTCGTTTTCCCGAACGAGCACCGAACTGATCGCCTCAGAAGATGTAGCCAAGTAGAGATACAAGGTCTCCCCGATCTACGGCTTTACGAGCAGCGGCGGGGAAGTCAAGTACCTCTTCAGGTCTTCAAAGGCCTGTTCGCACTCATCCGACCAAGAGAAACCATTCGCCTGGCGCAAGGTTTTGAAGAACGGGAGGCACCTTTCAGCTGATCGGGAAATGAATCGGCTAAGAGCGACGATTCTCCCGTTCAGTTGTTGGACCTCCTTCTTGGTGTTTGGATGACGCATGGCGAGGATCGCCCCTATCTTCTCAGGGTTGGCCTCGATCCCTCTCCGAGAAACGAGGAATCCGAGGAACTTCCCCGAGGTTACCCCGAAGGCGCATTTGGTCGGATTGAGCTTCATTCGGTGTCGTCGAAGGGTGCGGAAGGTCTCCTCGAGATCCTGAACATGGTCCGGGATCTGCGTGCTCTTCACCAGCATGTCGTCCACATACACTTCCATGTTGCGGCCGATCTGGTCTTTGAAGACCTTATTGACGAGTCGCTGGTAGGTGGCACCGGCGTTCTTCAATCCGAAGGGCATCACCCTGTAGCAGTAGAGGCCCTTGGGGGTCACGAACGCGGTGTGCTCCTCGTCTTCAGGCACCATCCGGATCTGATTGTACCCGACGAAGGCGTCCATGAAGCTGAGCAGTCGAAATCCGGACGTCGCATCCACCAGCTGGTCGATCTTTGGGAGTGGAAAGCTATCCTTCGGGCATGCTCGGTTGAGGTCGGTGTAGTCGATACAGATCCTCCACTTCCCGTTGGCTTTCTTGACCATGACGACATTGGCGAGCCAATCGGGATACGTGGATTCGCGAATGAAGCCCGCTTCGAGCAGCTTGTCCACTTCCTCGTCGATGGCCTTCTGCCTTTCTGGGGCGAAGGACCTTTTCTTCTGCCTCACCGGTTTCATCGTCGGATCGATGTTGAGTCGGTGAGTCATTGTTTCCGGAGGGATGCCCGACATATCAGCTGCCGACCATGCGAATATGTCGGCGTTGGCCGTCAGGAGCTCCGCCAGTCGGTGGCGTTCGGCGTCGGGCAATTGAGACCCGACCCAAACTTTTCTGTCGGGATTTTCTCCTATCGGGATCGCCTCGAGCTGCTCGGCCGGCGAACCCCGCTCTTCCTCCTCCCGTTGATCTAGTTTGTCGATTGTCAGGGGATCCTTTGTCTCGTTGCTTTGGGCGGAGATTTGAAAGCATCGTCGGGCGAGCTGTTGATCTCCGCGCATCTCCCCGACTCCGTTTCTGGTCGGGAATCGAACAAGGAGATGGTACGTCGAGACGATCGCCCTGAGAGCGTTCAGTCCGAGTCGCCCGAGTATGGCACTGTAGGCCGAAGGGACTTGGACGACCGTGAAGATGAGGGAGACCGTGCTTTGCCGTGGTTCGGTACCGACCGTCACGGGCAGGGTGATTTCTCCTTCTGTCGTGACGGTGTCTCCGGCAAAGCCGATCAAGGGCGTGGAGACCCCACTAAGTCGATCCGTCGGTAGTCGCATTCGGGAGAAGGTCGAGTAAAACAAAACATTTGTCGAACTTCCATTATCAACAAAAATTCGTTTTACATCGTAATTGGCTATTGTCGCCGACACAACAACAGCATCGTCGTGGGGAGTCTGGATGCCCCGAACGTCGTCTTCCGCGAAGGTGATTACGTCGTTCGGTCGTGGCTTTTTGGTCGGCTCCCCCCTGTAGACGTCCCCGATCCCAGCCGCTTGGAAATCATGTTGATGACTCCGGCCGTCGGCTGGTTAGTCGGTGCCTCTTCAGTCGACTGGGGGCGTCGATCGGCAGTCGGTCGGATCGGCGGACCCTTTCGAAATTTGCCGAGATACCCTCTCCGGATGAGATTTTCGATCTCGTCCTTCAACTGGATGCATCGCTCGGTGTCGTGGCCGTGGCTCCGATGGAACCGGCAGTACTTCCGATGGTCGAGGCCCTTTGCCTTCAGAGGCGGAGGCCGTCGCAGGTATTCCTTCCCCTCGATCTCCATCAAGATCTGCGCACGGGGAGCGGAGAGAGGAGTGTAGGAGTCATACCTGGGACGCACCGACCTTGGAGTCTGTCGGCGGGGTGATTTTTGGATCTGTCGGGGTGGAGAAAGCCGACTACCGGCCGGGGGCCTGCTTGGTTCGGCGGGCTCCCGACCTTTTCTTCGCTTCTCCTTCGGACCCCTGGGCTCGACCAAGCGTCGGTCGGACGCTCCTTCGTCCGCGCGCATATACTTGTATGCGCGCTCCAATAGCTCGGCGTATGTTCGGGGGAGGGTCTTGTCCAGAGAATAGGTAAATCGGGACGACCTCAGGCCCCTCTTCATGGCTGAAACCGCCATGTCTTCGTTGAGGTCCCGGACCTCGAGCGTGGCAGCGTTGAATCGCGCCACGAAGTGTCGGAGCGTCTCGTTTTCCCCCTGCTTGAGGGAAAAAAGGCTATCCAACGTTCGCGGCGGCTTTCGGCTGGTGCTGAAATGGGCCACGAACGAGTGCTCGAGCTGCGCGAAGGAGTGGATACTGCCCGATCGAAGACCGGAGTACCAAGCCCTGGCAGCCTTGCGAAGTGTGGCGGGGAAACCGATGCAAAAAAGAGCGTCGGTTGCCCCTTGAATTGTCATGAGAGCTTTATAGCTCTCGAGGTGGTCGACTGGGTCGGTGGAGCCGTCGTAGGGCTCCACGTGCGGCATCTTGAACCGACTGGGAATCGGCTCGTCGAGGACCAGTCGGGAGAGAGGTTGGGCGGTCTGGAAGTCGACGTCGTTCGAAGACTTCTGGCCATCCATCTGCAATTGGGCGAGTCGACGGTCGATCTCCTCGAACCGTCGCTCGTAGTCGTCCGCTCGTCGATGCTGGGAGACCCCAGGAGTGGAGCCTCCGGAAGACTCCGAAGGAGAGGCCGACGGTGTGCGCGGCCGCTTTTCCTTCCTCGCCCGTTCCAACGGGGAAGGAGAGGGCCGCTGGGACCGTCGGTCGTCGCGCCGAGGTCGACCCTCCTCCTCCCCGTGGGAGCGCTGTTGGGAGTGCTCGCCTGGAGGCGGCAGGGGTCGGCGCGACCGTCGGCGGCTGCTCCTGGAAGGCATAGGTCGGGCCACCGGTTGTTGCTGGAGGCTTTTGACTGCGTCAGTCAGCACGGTCATCTGCCGCACGATGGCCGCAATCTGGGCCTCCGTGGTTACTGCGGGGTGCGGAGAGCTAGGCTCCGCCGCCGGTGGGGGCGGGGAGGCTTCTTCCCGGCGGGAAGAACGCCTTGCCGACCCAGTGATTCTCGATCGTTGAGCTCTTGTCTTTGTCATGCTGTCTCCTTCCTGGCGCGCCAATCTGTTGCGGCCAATCGCCTCGTCGCCCGATCGCCGGGAAGCGTGCACCTGCAAAAGGAAGTCCGCACTGACCGGAGGCGGCTCCGGTGGGGACCCTCCGACGGTCAAGTCAGAGAGGTGACTGGGCAACAGTGAAATGCAGACAGAGAGCTCCGAGAGGGGGAGAGAGAGAGAGAGAGGGGCGAGCCTGCGTATGTGGGAGAGACGGGCGGATCGATCCCTTGCACTGTTGCCTTCCCCGGTATATATAGTGGAGCATGGTATGGCGCCATCATTAATGGCGCGGACAAGTGAGGAACTGTCAACTCACTGTAGGCTGTCAGAGCCGCCGTGAAAATGTCACGTCGCCGTGTAGCCGTCTAATCACCAGGGTTGACCCGGTTCTCGGCGGGACAATGCCCCTAGGTGACCGTGCCGCATGTCCGTGTCAGAGCTGACAACGTCTGGCGGCCGTACGGCGGTTGGTGGAGTCAGCCGACCCAGGGTCGGTGGCCAGCAGAGTGGCGTCGGACTCCTCCGTCGGTCGGCGAGCTTCGTGTGGGTCGGCTACCGGACCTCTGGGTTTAGTCGGTCGGGAATGGACCGTGGAATGGCCGCAGTTAGCCGCTGATGGCGTCCGTCGGCCTGTCGCCCGACTTACGATCGGCCAGGCAGAGTCGTCTGTCGGGCCGTCGGTTAGTCGGCCGGGCTGCCCGGTCGGGCCCTCCGATAGACGGTCGGTCGGGCTGCCAGACGGTCGGGCCCTCCGATAGACGGTCGGTCGGGCTGCCAGACGGTCGGGCCCTCCGATAGACGGTCGGTCGGTCGGTGGGTATCCCCCAACAACCAGCTAACCTACACCACCGGCGGCCAGTGAGAGACCGCCGTCTGACCGCCGGTGAGCCGGCAATCGAAAGGAGATGGACGGGGAGTTGGGGAAACAAGGGGTGCAAGCTAGTATTTTTTTTTCTCCCTTAAAATCCCATGCCGGCGGCCATCGGAAGACCCAATCGACAGACTGTCGGACTCTCTGGGGACCAACCAACCTAGTTTCGCAGGCGATAGGGAGGGGTAACTATCGATTTATCGAGATTCGGTGGTTCGTTCTTCATGCCTTCCTCCCAAAAGAAAACCCCAGTGGCTGTTGGAAAAGCCTAGATCAACCGACCGCCATTATCTCCGCAATCTCCGACCACCCTTAGAGGGAAGGGGATGATGGCAAGAACCTTAAGCACATCGTCCCTTTCTTAATCTCTGTTCTTCCTCTATTTTTTTTTAATTGAAGAAGGGACGGTGATCGGTGGAGAAGCACGCCAGCGACACGCCGCAGGCCGGAGAACCGACGGTCCTCGTCAATAGGGGGGAAAATCGGCCACCGATACGTAAGGCTGCAAATGGATCGGGTTGATCCGATTCGATCCGATTAGATCTGATCTACATTCATCTAAAAGATTCATGAAGCGGGTCGGATTCAAAAATTGGATCCATTCTCTTTTTGGGGTCGGGTCTGAATTTTTTGAATTTAGATCCGATCCGATCCAATTCGTAAAGATTTTTGGATTAATTTAAATTTTAAAATATGTAATGCGATCTAACATAATTCGATCTGGATCGAAATATAGGATCCAAATCTAGTTAGAGCAACTCACTCAAATAGGGATTTGGGCTTGGGCCAAAATTTTTCAAACCCTTCAGTCTTTCTCATTTGATCTTCAAATTAAAAATTTTTAAAACTAAAAATTTTTCAAATCCTTCAGTTCTTTTATTCTAACTGTTGTAACATCTATAATAATCCGAGAAGGAAAGATTAGATAAATTTTTGATAATTTAAATGAAGGGCATCTCGATTACTTCTTCTGGCTTCTTGCTGCGCTCAGTTTTCTAAACCTTCTGGTTTATGTTTACCATGCCATGAGGTACAAAAGCAAGAGGGCTTCTTGAATTTCAACTTTATTTTGTTGGCTTTAAGAAATTTTAGAGCATGCTCTAATGTGTATAGATATTGTGTCATCTATAGTATATGCTGTCTTATTTTTAATCATGTATAAGTATTCTCCCTGTATGATATTTTAGATTGGGACAATTATATCATTATATAAAATTCATATTATTTTTTTTTTGTGGACTTTTGGAATCTTGACTGTTTTCAAAAATCGCTTGTTTTCTTCTACTATCCAATACAATTAATTATTAGAAGTTACAGTTGGAGGATTGGAGGAAAAAAAAGAAAAGAGGCATTTCTTAGTTGTCATTTAGCATTAGTATTCACTGATGATAGGTTTCAAATAAATTAAACCTATGATCCAATCCGATCCGAATCGGATTCGAACTGGACCCGTATTTCATGAATTGAGGTCAGGTTATATATAGACCCGATCCGATCCGAATGATCCAATGGGTCAATAAATTCAGCCATGGATCCGACTCGACCCGATCCGATCTGATTTTTTATCAAGATGGGTATGGGTCCAATATCAAGATCCAATCAAGAAATCAGATCAGGTTGGGATCACTCAGGATCCGATCCGACCCGACCCATTTGCAGGCCTACCGATTTGAGAAGAGAGGAGGAGAGTCACTGCTTTCTTCTTCCCTCAAAAAAAATTATTTATTTATTTATTTCAAAGAACAATTTCAACCCTAAAATAAATCAAAGAATAAAATAAAATTATAAATCTTTATGGGATTCAGAAACAGATCCAGATCTTGATGACTCCATTGTGGCTTCAGCATTCGCCATCAGCCCCATCCATAGATGTCGGATAATCAAAAATCTCATGCCAAAAATAAACATAAATATGGTATCTTAAAATTTTTCATGCAGCAATAAGATCAATAAGACTGAACAAAATAGCATAGAGGGTGGCTCTGATACCACTAAATATAAAAAATTTAATCTTGATGCAGAAATAACATATCTTCAATTATTGTTGTTCAAGCCCAAAGACAAATCAAGAATGAACTTTATGACAAAAATATCAGAAGATGGATCTCCTAGACTGATCTGCCTTGCTTTTATCCTACAAAAGAATAATGCAAAAGAGCTCTTCCAATCTATGCCTAGAGGATCTCGATGCCTATTATCGATGGAGAGTCATATGCTGTATTCATAGGTCAGATGAGAGATTCTTTTAGATTAACATAAATTTTTGTTCATGAAAGAATCATAATCGTAGTGGAGTCCTTAATTTGATCAGAATCCATCTTTATCTCAAAAATTTTTTAATTATTTATTATCATCTTAATTATCTTGAATTATTTTTAATGATTAGATCATGTATGGGTCACATCAAATCTCAAATATTGGAATGAGCACAATAATAATAATTATATAATGTGATTTATGGTACAGTAATATGAGTGGAAAACAAACATTTGCAAATATAAATATAGCATATATGCGGAGAAATGCAGGCCAGCAAATAACCCTAGTTTAGTAATAAAGAAGAACTTGGTCGTGCATTCGTGCACCCCCGTCGAGCCCCTGAGCCACTTTCTCGTAAAACCTGATCATTTTTCCCAAAACCTCATGAACCACCTATTGAGTTCCGTGATTTGTAGTTGTACAAACCTACCGATTTTAAGTTATACATAAACCATTCGAGTACTTTACCGTACTAATATGGTTTAAATTTTTTTTTATCAATTTAATACACATATCAGCTTATTTACACAAATGATGCAAACCCTATAAAACATCATTTTAAATGGTATTTTTCTGAAAAAATATCATTTGAAATGGTATTTTTTCGGTCTCAATCAGTGCCCATCTGGAAACCTACTATCCCAAAAAAAAATAAAAAATATCTAAAAATACCATTCAGAATGGCGTTTCTAAAAATATCATTCAGAATAGTATTTTCAAAAATACTATTTTAAATGATATTTTTAAAATGCCATTTGCAATGGTATTTTCCAAAATACCATTCTGAATGGTATTTTTTAAAAACACCATTGTAGAATGGCATTTTTAAAAATACTATTTGCAATGGTATTTTTAAAAATAATATTTTTAATGGTATTTTTGTTGAAAAATATAGGCGATTTCATGCATGTATTTCAAAATTTTTTTGAATAAATTATAGTAGAAGATAATTAGATTAATCAAATTAATCTAACATGCATATGATCTAATCATCAAATCAACTTACTCTAAGATCTATGGCATAATATGTTGCATATAAAATCTAAAAAATACTGAAGATAAAATCAGCATGCATGCATGTGAGCAGTAGATCATATCTATTTTTAATCTGAGTTCAGAACTTGATATCTGAGCATGGATTGATGATCACCGCTGCTGAAAAATATGGTATAGAGGATCCTTGCTGATTGCTCGCAGCTGCACACATATCCGACCTCTATGAAAAATTCACTCGTAGCCCCGATCTGATCGGTCTTCTCGAGAGTACTAACTCACACGAAGATCTTCTTTTTGATTGATCTGGATCTTTTTTTCAAATCTCTGGAACCTTTCTAGAAGTTGACGATGGACTTCTAGAGGAGATGAAGAAGTAGAAGAAAGATGAGAAGAAAATAATTTTCTTCCCAAACCCTGAGGACCAAAATCCTAGAAACTTGTTTTTATGCACACCCTAAGAGAAGATGACTCTCCTCTTCTTTCATGCCATGAAACCATGCCCAAGATCCTTTTCAACATGAAGGACTCTCTCTTAGGTCTCTTACACACACAACAATGAAATAAAACTCCTTTTATTTCAACATGTAAGGGGGTGGGGTGAAGAGTCCTAGAGATCATGGAGTCTTGATGTGTTGTCGCCTCTACTCAAAAATTCACCCCAACACATGCCAAAAAAATATGGGACACCCCTTTCCATATATTTTCATGGTAAATCAATTCTCTAACTAATTTTTTTTGAAAAATCTCCTCAAAATGTCACACATATAAGGAGAAAAAAATAAGTTGGCGGCAAGATCTTAGAGATAATGTCAAACATTATCTATATGGCATCCTATTTCAAATTAGATTTGAACATACCATTTAAAATTTGATCCTACCTAAATTTGGATGTGAGATAGAGAAGAGAAAAGACTCTTTGGCATGAAAAAATCTTATGCAAAAACTATTTGTGCATGAGGATATATAGCGTCAAAGTGGGAGGCGCATGGGAGAAGAGTCCTATTCCAATAAGGACTCTTAATTTCCTTATTTGAATCCAAACCAAATCACATCTGGTTTAGTCCAAATAAAATAGATAAAATTCAATCTAATTAGATTCATAAATTTTTAATCAAATCTTAATCAAATTAAAAATTGATTGAACCAAAATCTTGATCAAATCAGTGATAATTCTTCTTTAGCGATTAGGTCATCTCATAACCTAATCGGATCAAATCTAATTGAATCTAATTTCATTAGATTTTATTTAATTCTATTTATTTAATCAAATTGAACTAATTAGCAATCTAATTACTAATTAATTCTTTATTAATTTACTAATACTTGGTGAATAAATTTATGATAACTTTTACATAAGGTTAATCATCAATCGAATTGACGATTAAGCCCTTAAATGATTCTCAATCGTTGATCAGCCACATGATCAGTCAGAAGCTTCTTTTGAGTGTGATCCCATAGGTTTAAACCTAAGTCGGTAGTATAAAAATAAATTTTTAAACCAATCGATGTAACCATCTAGCAATGGTGACCTGACGTCCAGATAGGTCGAATGATAGTAAAGCAACATTCAAGAGCCTATTGGCGTATGGTTACCATATAATTCATTCCTTTGATCCTAATGCTTAAAAATAACCTAGGATTTAACAGTCAATCTTAGATAGATCATCCATATTATATTTTAATCTTTTTTAAATCCATCTCATAGATTATCCGAGCTCAGATTTTGCTAAATTGAAATACATTGATACATTAATTCCTTCTAATTCAGAGGGGTCAATCCCATCTTGACTCACACACCAACTTGATAAGTATTTGATTGCACCCAAAAATTTTGTCACTGAATTAAAAACTCAGTTAGTCCGGTACCAAAGTACAGTGAGTTACTTGTAAGTCACCATGGTGATCTCAGGTCAGAGGGACACTTATACCCATACCCTTTGCAAGCTACCCTTGATAGCAGAGTACTCCGCAGTTGGTCACGTTCAGTGATGATGTACTCCTACATCTCACCTACATGCCATATCAGTATCTTCACACCATTTGGTTATGAGGACAATCAACATATATGGCATACAATGACTTATACTTGATATCGCTATCATCCTAGTCATAGCGTATCGTTTGGTCGCGAACCAATTTAAGAATTACATGATAAATCCTCCTTTATTGATCAAAGTAATTCTAAGAACTTCATCACAACATAAGAGTTCATTAAAAGACATAACCTTGTGATGAATAAGGTCAAATAATTTTTATTATTTATCAATTTATATACCGTTGGGAATAGTGTCCCAAAGCCAACCGTCAGCCTGTTGACGGTTGTGCTCATTTTTTGTATATGTACATGAATTATGAATTAATAAAAATTATTTTGATATTTTTCATCACAAAATATTTCATCTTCTAATGAACTCCTATGTTGTGGTGAAGTCCTTGGGACTATTTAGACTCGATAAAGGAGGATTTGTCATTTAGTCCTTAAATCTGTTCGCGACCAAATGATACGTTGTTACCAAGGACGACAACGTTTATCAAGCATAGGTCGTTGTGTGCCATACAGGTTAGTTGTCCTCTTAACCAATGAGTGTGGAGACACTGGTATGGCATACAGGTGAGATGTAAGGGTACATTTGCACTGAACGTGACCGACTCTGGAGCTATTTCTGCTGTCAAGATTTGCTCTGATGGAATATAGGTATAAATATCCCTCCGACCTGAGACCGCCACGGTGACTTGCAAGCAACTCACTGCACTTAGGCATTGGACTACCTGAATTTTTAATTCAGTGATGGAAGGCTGCTGGGTGTAGTCAAGTACTTGACTTGTCAGTGCGTGTGTCAAGATGGGATTGACCACTCCAATTTAAAAGCTGTGTACAGTCGTGTTTCAATTTAGCAAAATCTTGACCAAGGTAGTCCTTGTGAGGAGTCACAGGACTGTTTGAGTTGAGCATGATTCGGATGATTTGATCAGGATTGACAGTTTAACCCTGAGTCATCCTAAACACAGGGGTCAAAAGGATGAATTATACAGTAACCATATTCATGTAGGTTCTGAGTGTTGCGATTACGACTCTTCGACCTATCCGGACGTCGGGTACCATTGCTAGATGGTCACTTCGATTAGTACAGGAATTGGTTCCTATGCTACCGGCTTAGGTTCGAACCTGCGGGGTCACACACATTAGAGGTTCCTATCTGATCTGATGGCTGATGTAGAATCCTACATATTTGAAACTCAGTGATCGAGAATCAGGATTCTCTGATCACGAGTTCCACACATTATGGGTACCGGGGTCAAGAGTCCCACTGGTTGGGATTTTTCGATCAGATTTACATATCGATGAATTCTGATGCCTGATTGCCCATCGGATTTGGACTCAGTATTTATGAGAGGTTTAATTAGTGATTTGATTGCTAATTAACTCAATTTGATTGAGTAATTATTTTTGGATCAAGTCCAATTGAATTGGATTCAGTTGGGTTTGATCCGATTAGGTTAAGAGTTGACCTAATCGTCGAGATAGTTTGGTCCCTGATTTGATCAGGGGTTGGGCTTAGTCAATTCTTGATTTGATTAGGATTTTATTGAGCCTAATTAAGCCTAATTAAGTTAGGTTTAAATTAGTCTAATTGGACCTAACTTATTTGGTTCAATTAGGTTGGTTTAAATAATTAAACCACCTTAACCCAATCTCCATGTGCCACCTCACTTCCATTGCACCCATTTGAATTCATGAAAAGAAACTTCTCATGAATTTTTTCTTTATGCCAAGCTCTCTCCACGCCCCACTTTAATGTGCCAAATGAATGGATAAAGATGATTGGTTGGCCATTCAAATTCAAAATAAAGTTTAAATTTGAATGGGCAATCAATCTTTGCACCTTATCCCTTTTTTACGCCCTATTGATTATATGAGAAAAGATTTCTCATGAAATCACTCCATGCACAATTTAAGCCACGCCTCATGCCTTTAGTGGATAAGGGATGAGTTGGTGTCCTTTTGAATTCAAAATTTGATTTGAATTCAAATGTGCAATTACTCATCTTTATCCTTTCTTTTGGATAAGACATTTGACGTTGTTATAAAAGGAGAAAAAAAGTGGGGCATGCAAAAAGAAGATTTTTGGAGAAAAATTCTGGGGTGTGAGAAGTCTTGTGCGTGAGAAGGAAGTCCATATCCTTCCAAGAGAAAAAGAAAGAAAAGAAAGAAAAGTGGGTGCAAGGTTTCCTGTGAATTCCCTAGAGTTTTAACCTGGGGTTCGGAAAGTGAAAAAGTGAGCTACGAGTGTCGTGAGCCCACAAAATCTCAGAGAGATCTTCAACATCCTCTCAAGCATATCTGTTGATAATCTGAAGTATTCAAAGAATCAACAGATATCGATCGAAGGAGTTCGATCAGCATCCACCGTCAAAAGGGCTCTACAACGAGCTAGCACTCGTGAGGAGTCGATCAGATCGAGAGCTTCGTGTGGATGATCCGCAGAGGCTAGACATACTGTATGGCTGCATCACGATGATCAGACTCTCTCGACGATGATCAGATTACGACGATCTACTACCCGTACAAAGGTATTGTGTTTTGAACACATTACAGTAAAGTGTTTACTGTTCGAATTTGAATTTCAAATTTAAATGAATACATGCTATATATCATATTTAGATCCTAGTGTAAGATAAATTTATATTAATTAATTAGATTAATTAATATTTTTTCACTATAAAATCATAATTTTGAAAAAGTTTTAAAATTATCATTTTATCCCTGCACTGAATTTTCTCACAAATTGGTATCAGAGCGGGTTCTTAGATATGATATATATATTTGCATGCATAGATTAAGTTGTAATCTAAAAGTTTAAATTTAAAATTTGAAATTTAAAATTTAAAATTAGAATTTTGAAAGTTGTTTGAAATTTAAAATTCAAAAATTTGAAATTCAAAATTTAAATTTTGAATTTTGAAATTCAAAATTTAAAAATTTGAAATTCAAAATTTAAAATTTGAAATTTGAAATTTGATTAAAATTTTAAATTTAAAATTCAAAATTTAAAATTCAAAATTTAAAATTCAAAATTTGAAATTCAAAAATTTAAAATTTGAAATTTGAAATTTGTTTGAAATTTAAAATTCAAAATTTAAAATTTGAAATTTAAAATTTAAATTTTAAATTTTAAAATTGATATATTTAGATATACTTGATCCAAGTAGCAAGTAATCGAATTGGGTTGGTTGCCATGACCGTCCGGCCATAGGAGAAAAGCAGGGTTTAAAGGCCCTCTCCTCCCATTCGATGGGGTCTCCTATGGCGGTAGGGGTGCCGCTGCAATTATATCCCATACAGATGAAGCAGCGAAAGAAATTAATTATAAATATTCAATTATGAAATTTATCATGAATGTGTTAGATTAGATCTAAAAGAATATTCATGATTTATTTTGATTGAGTTATTTTCTGTTATGTAATTAGCAATAGGATTGCTATTTATGAAATATGCTGATCTATTTGTGAAATGAGTCAACATATTTGGTGAACAGAAAATAAAACCTTTCAAATTTAAAAATTATTTTCAAAATGCCAAACCCTGACCCATCAGCCCAAATACTTAATTAAAAGAATTAAGTGTTGTCTAGTAGGTCTAGAATTGTGAATTAAGACCTAAGACAATTGCATAAACTTGTGGGTCAATGGGTTAGATGGATTAGGTCCATAATTGGGTTAGACCTAAAGTTAGCTTAAAGAAATGGACTAAATTAGAGTAATTGGTCAAATCTAATCAAAAGTTGAATTAGATTAGGTCAAGGATACTCTAGACTCAACTCCAATAGTTGTAGTTGAATGGATCCATGTCTTTAACTAGACCAAGATGGACTTAATTCATGGCTACGCGGTGGAACCCTATTTAATAAGTTGATCAAATTAAAACTAATGAATCGGTTGGTGTCTAAGGTAAGTTTGGCATTTTGACCAGTGATTTTTAAGCGGGAGCTACTCGCAGTGATTCGATCTCTGACGAGTTAATGGCTTATCCCCACCACTGATCTCACTTACCTGGCCAACCTGGTGAATTAGGTTTTGATTAGATCACTTGGTGATTAGGGCTCACTCATGTCATTAGGTAAATCAGTTTGACTGATTTAGGTATTCTTAATGTCAGCTTTAATTAAATCTTTTTTTTAATCTGACTTGGTGAAGTCAGTGGGAGGATTGAAATTGGCTGGATATTTTTTTCTCATCTATCCTTTAATAAAATCCTCAAAAATTATTAGGTCCCTAAAAATGATTAAGTTATATTGATAACTAAGTCATAGCCTCCCATTAAGTGAGTGATAATGAGTCTATTAGTTTAATAATCATTGGAAGCCCAAAGGCTTGGTGCTTATTGACTAATGAAATTATCATTCATAATATGATAATTTGGTTTGAGTCTTTCTGATGGTGGCCAGGTTGGCCGGCCAAAGTCGGGCCTGATCATTTATTGGTCCGATTCATCAAATCAAATCATGTTAATGGTTGGACCTAACCAGATCTTTTCAGTGGAGGTCAAAGCCTACTGATTAGGTTCTGGGGCAAAATCAATTACTAGAAGTTGTTTAGAGAAATAACTGGTTATGAACCTACCCATAGACGCACATGGGTTGACCAACCAAAGTTGGGCTCGTGTGTAGTCTGTGTGGATTCTAGTACCCACTAAGGAATTAAAGTAATTCCTCGAATTGGAGGTTGAGGCTACCAGTTCGTAAAAATACTGGGAGAAACTTTAGACTAAAGTCCAAGTCTTTAGTATTTATAATTTATGTACTAATAGAGGTCTGGTTTTCCTTTATGCAGCTATGGCCACTACCTTGTCCCTCCGATCATTATTAGATAATGACAAGCTCATGGGACCTAATTTTGATAGCTGGTATCGAAAATTAAAAATCATCCTTGAGCATGAGTGGATCCTTTATGTAGTAACGGATCCGGCACCTGAGGAGCCAGCCCCGAACGTTAGAGGGATGGTCTGAGATACTTATCAGAAGTGGCTTAATGACCGCACCACCGTTCGGTGTATTATGCTGGCAGTAATGAATGATGAGTTCAGCCGTAGGTTCGAGAATGCCCAGCCATAAGAGATGCTTCAAATGTTGAACGACTCCTTTGGCACGCCTGACGATGTTGAAAGGCACAAAATTAGTTGTACCATTTTCAATGCTCAGATGAGGGATGGAGCCTCAATCACTGATCATATACTATACATGATCGAAATGATTGAGCGCCTAACTAAACTGGGCTTTTTCCTGCACGAGCAGCTCGGTAAGGATGCGATCCTTAATTCATTGCCCAAGTCCTTCCTCCACTTTCTTACTCATTTTCGGATGACAAAGCCTGCAGTGAACTACCACGGTTTGTTGGGGTTGCTGCAGAACTTTGAGAAGGATCACCAGCTCCATAAGGAGTCGGTGAATGTTGTGGGAGGGTCTTCTTCTGGTCGTCGATCCTTTAAGAAAGGAAAGAAGAAGAACAAGAAGAAGAATAATAAGAAGGTGCAGCTGCATGCTGGGACGTCTGCACAGGGTCAGACCAAGAAGCGCAAGCCCGATCAGAGCCAGGCGGAGTGCTTCTTTTGCAAGAAGCAGGGACACTGGAAGAGGAACTGTCCTCTATACATTGCTTCCCTAGACCCGAATAGGCTGAAGAAGAAGCAAGGGTCTACAGGTCAGTAGGAGATTGGATGAAGGCGAGAGATTCCTTAACGTTGGAGATGGAAGAAAAGTTTTAGTTCTAGCATTAGGAATCATGAACCTTGTAATCAATTCTCGAAACATAATTCTGAGTGAATGTCACTATTGTCCAAGCTTTTTATTAAATATTATTTCTATAGGCCTTTTGGCCATGAACGGTTATCAATTTTTAATAAAAAGAAACGTTTGCAATATCATTTTGAATGATGTTACAATATTTGTTGGACAACTTAATAATGGATTTTACTTTCTATCACAACCTGTTAATGTAGTTCAAACCTCCGGTAAACGTCCTAGAATAGATAATGTGTCAGAAGTCTACCTTTGGCACTGTAGGCTAGGTCATATCAATAAGAACAGGATAAACAGGTTGGCTCAAGAAGAAATTCTTGAAGTAGGTGATTGTGAATCACTTCCAACCTGTGAGTCCTGTCTTCTTGGTAAAATGACCAAATCACCTTTTACTGGAAAAGGTGAGCGAGCTAGTGAACTCTTGGGTTTGGTACATTCTGATGTATGTGGACCCATGAGCTTAAGTGCAAGAGGTGGATATTTCTACTTCATAACCTTCACAGATGACCTATCAAGATATGGATATGTCTATTTAAAGAAGCATAAGTCGGAGTCATTTGAAATGTTCAAACTATTCTGAAATGAGGTAGAAAAATAAACTGAAAAGTGTATTAAAACTCTTCGATCTGATCAAGGAGGTGAATATCTTTCCAATGAGTTTCTGACATATCTTGAGGAGAATGGGATTCTCTCTCAATGGACTCCTCCTGGAACACCACAGCATAATGGTGTATCTGAAAGGAGGAATCGAACCTTGTTGGACATGGTTCGATCCATGATGGGGTTTGCTGGTCTGCCGATCTTCCTCTGGGGATATGCACTCGAATCGACTTGTTACCTTCTAAATAAAGTTCCGAGTAAGTCTGTAACCAAAATGCCATATGAGATATGGATAGGACGTAAGCCAGTACTCTCGCACCTTAGGGTTTGGGGGTGTCTGGCTTATGTTAAACGTTTAATTACGGACAAGCTTGGACCTAGGTCTGACAAGTATAATTTTATAGGGTACCCAAAAGAGACCAAAGGGTATTACTTCTACCTAGCTGATGAGCAAAAAGTATTTGTCAGCCTTAAGGCAATCTTTTTGAAAAAGGAGTTCCTTGGTGAAGGGACTGTTGCCTCTAAGGTCGAACTTGATGAAGTTCGACAGGTGAAAAAATCGACACAAGTTGCTGAACCTGAACTGGATTTGGTTAGATTAGATCCGGAGCCCATTGTTCAAGCACCCTTAAGGCGATCTGGTAGAGTACCACGTCAACCAGACAGATACTATAGTTTCTTGGTCCGGGACGGTGATCCTATCAAACTTGATGAAAATGATGAGGATCCGATCACCTACATGGATGCAATGCAGAGACCCGACTCTGAGAAATGGCTGGAGGCCATGAAATCCAAAATGGAGTCCATGAAGGTCAACGATGGGTGGACATTGGTTGACCCACCCGAAGGAGTAAAACCCATAGGGTGTAAGTGGGTCTTCAAGAGGAAGAGAGGCGCAGACAGAAAGGTGGAAACCTATAAAGTCTGTCTGGTTGTCAAGGGATATCATCAACGTTATGGTATAGACTATGACGAGACATTTTCTCCTGTGGCAATGCTCAAATCCATTCGGATTATGCTTGCGATAGCTGCCTATCTGGACTATGAAATCTGGCAGATGGATGTGAAGACAGCTTTCCTAAACGAAGAACTGGATGAAGAGGTGTATATGATACAACCTGAAGGATTCACATCCACAGATGAGTCTAAGGTGTGCAGGCTACAAAGGTCCATTTATGGACTTAAGCAGGCATCACGGAGTTGGAACATACGTTTTGATAAGACGATCAAGACGTATGGCTTCGTTAAGAATGGAGAAGAGCCTTGCATTTATAAGTGGGCTAATGGTCTAGTAGTAGTATTTCTTGTATTGTATGTGAATGACATTCTCTTAATCGGGAATGATGTCCCTGCATTATAGGAAATAAGGATTTGGCTATCGTCATAGTTCTCCATGAAAGATCTGGGAGAAGCTTCCTACATCCTAGGGATGAGGATCTATAGGGATAGATCTAAAAGGTTGCTTGATTTATCTCAGTCCACGTACATTGATACTATGTTGAAGAGATTCAGTATGGAGAATTCCAAGAAAAGCTATCTTCCGATAGGCCATGGAATTCTCTCTCGAAGAGAGATTGTTCGACAACACCTCAAGAGAGAGAGCGTATGGGTAGGATTCCATATGCTTCGGCAGTAGGATCTATCATGTACGCCATGACATGTACATGACCAGATGTGGCATACTCACTAGGGGTAGTGAGTAGATACCAATCTGATCCAGGGGAGAATCACTGGAAGGTTGTTAAAACCATCCTGAAGTATTTAAGAAATACTAAGGACCAGTGACTTATTTATGGTGAATCGAACTTGAGACTTAGGGTTTACAGACTCTAGTTTCTAGTCTGATCATGATGACAGCAAAAGTGTGTCGGGATTTATTTTTATCCTTAATGGTGGAGCTATCTGCTGGAAAAATTTCAAGCAACACACAGTGGCTGATTCAGTTTGCGAGGTAGAGTATATCGCTGCATCAGATGCTGAATGAAGTATACTCTGCGTCGCTACTATTTCACCCAAAAAATTATGGATCGAGGTAACGTCGACCTTCAGAAGATCGATGGAAAGGAGAACCTGACCGACCCATTCATTGAAGCCATTGCGGTGAAGGAGTTCGACGACTACAAGTTGAAGATGGGTATTAGATACTACACCGATTGGCTTTAGACCAAGTGGGAGACTATTGGGAATAGTGTCCCAAAGCCAATCGTCAGCCTGTTGACGGTTGTACTCATTTTTTGTATATGTACATAAGTTATGAATTAATAAAAATTATTTTGATATTTTTCATCACAAAATATTTCATCTTCTAATAAACTCCTATGTTGTAGTGAAGTCCTTAGGACTATTTGAACTCGACAAAGGAGGATTTATCATTTAGTCCTTAAATCTCTTCGCGACCAAATGATATGTTGTTACCAAGGACGACAACATTTATCAAGCATAGGTCGTTGGGTGCCATATAGGTTGGTTGTCCTCTTAACCAATGAGTGTGGAGACACTGGTATGGCATACAGGTGAGATATAAGGGTACATCTGCACTGAATGTGACCGACTCTGGAGCTATTTCTGCTGTCAAGATTTGCTCTGATGGAATATGAGTATAAATATCTCTCCGACCTGAGACCGCCATGGTGACTTGCAAGCAACTCACTGCACTTAGGCACTGGACTACCTAAATTTTTAATTCAGTGACGGAAGGCTGTTGGGTGTAGTCAAGTACTTGACTTGTCGGTGCGTATGTCAAGATGGGATTGACCACTCCAGTTTAGGAGTTGTGTACAGTCGTGTTTCAATTTAACAAAATCTTGGCCAGGGTAGTCCTTGTGAGGAGTCACAGGACTGTTTGAGTTGAGCATAATTCGGATGATCTGATCAGAGTTGACAGTTTAACCCTGAGTCATCCTAAACACAGGGGTCAAAAGGATGAATTATACAGTAACCATATTCATGTAGGTTCTGAGTATTGTGATTACGACTCTTCGACCTATCCAGACATCGGGTACCATTGCTAGATGGTCACTTCGATTAGTACAGGAATTGGTTCCTGTGCTACTGGCTTAGGTTCGAACCTGCGGGGTCACACACATTAGAGATTTCTATCTGATCTGATGGCTGATGTAGAATCCTACATGTTTGGGACTCAGTGATCGAGAATCAGGATTCTCTGATCACGAGTTCCACACATTATAGGTACCGGGGTCAAGAGTCCCACTGGTTGGGATTTTTCGATCAGGTTTACATATCGATGAATTCTGATGCCTGATTGCCCATCGGATTTAGACTCAATATTTATGAGAGGTTTAATTAGTGATTTGATCACTAATTAACTCAATTTGATTGAGTAATTATTTTTGGATCAAGTCCAATTGAATTGGATTCAGTTGGGTTTGACCCGATTAGGTTAAGAGTTGACCTAATCGTCGAGATGGTTTGGTCTCTGATTTGATTAGGAGTTGGGCTTAGTCAATTCCTGATTTGATTAGGATTTTATTGAGCTTAATTAAGCCTAATTAAGTTGGGTTTAAATTAGTCTAATTGGACCTAACTTATTTGGTTCAATTAGGTTGGTTTAAATAATTAAACCACCTTGACCCAATCTCCATGCGCCACCTCACTTCCATTGCCCCCATTTGAATTCATGAGAAGGAACTTCTCATGAATTTTTTCCTCACACCAAACCCTCTCCATGCCCCATTTAATGTGCTAAATGAATAGATAAGGATGATTGATTGGCTATTCAAATTCAAAATAAAGTTTGAATTTGAATGGGCAATCAATCTTTGCACCTTATCCCTTTTTTTACGCCCTATATATTACATGAGAAAAGGTTTTCCATGAAATCACTCCATACATAATTTAAGCCATGCCTCATGCCTTTAGTGGATAAGAGATGAGTTGGTGTCCATTTGAATTCAAAATTTGATTTAAATTCAAATGTGCAATTACTCATCTTTATCCCTTCTTTTGGATAAGACGTTTGACGTTGTTATAAAAAGAGAAAAAAAGTGGGGCGTGCAAAAAGAAGATTTTTAGAGAAAAATTTTGAGGCGTGAGAAGTCTTGTGCATGAGAAGGAAGTCCATATCCTTCCAAGAGAAAAAGAAAGAAAAGAAAGAAAAGTGGGTGCAAGGTTTTCGATGAATTCCCTAGAGTTTTAACCTGGGGTTCGGGAAGTGAGAAAGTGAGCTACGAGTGTTGTGAGCCCACAAAATCTCAGAGAGATCTTCAACATCCTCTCAAACATATCTGTTGATGATCTAGAGCATCCAAAAAATCGACAGACATTGATCGAAGGAGTTTGATCAGCATCCACCGTCAAAAAGGCTCTACAACGAGCTAGCACTCATGAGGAGTCGATCAGATCGGGAGTTTTGTGTGGATGATCCGCAGAGGCCAGACACACTGTGTGGCTACGTCACGATGATCAGACTCTCTCGATGGTGATCAGATTACGGCGATCTACTATTCGCACCAAGGTATTGTGTTCTGAACACATTACAGTAAAGTGTTTACTGTTCGAATTTGAATTTCAAATTTAAATGAATGTATGCTATATATCATATTTAGATCCTGGTGTAGGATAAATTTATGTTAATTAATTAGATTAATTAATATTTTTTTACTGTAAAATTATAATTTTGAAAAAGTTTTAAAATTATCATTTTACCCCTACACTAAATTTTCCCACATATACAATTATAATTAGCATAATTGTAAAACGATTGACTTTAGAATATATTTTCTAACAACTCCTGTTGCTCCTTGAATTGATTTTGATGATTACAAAGTATTTGAGGGGGTTACTAATGATTTTGACTTGAAAAAAGATTTATTGTATTTCAGGGACAAAATCATAATTTTATCAAGTTCTGATTCGAAAGTCTCAAGAGCAAGAACATAAGATTTGTAATCTTTTGGAGATAATTTTAATATTTTTGAATATGTATTTTGAAAAAAAATTATGTTTATATATTTGAGTCGACCCCATGAGTCGACTCATGGCAAAAGGGACTGAACGGCATGCTAAATTCTTTGGCTGGCACACTCTGTGAGTCGATCCCATGAGTCGACCACTGAGCATGAGTCGATTCTATGAGTCGACCTCTGTT
The DNA here is from genome assembly GCF_000442705.2 of Elaeis guineensis. Lineage (NCBI taxonomy): Eukaryota > Viridiplantae > Streptophyta > Magnoliopsida > Arecales > Arecaceae > Elaeis > Elaeis guineensis. The sequence continues at coordinate 82,496,207 of NC_026004.2, read as the reverse complement.
GCTGTGTAGGTCAAAATTACAGAACAGTCATTTTTTATTCTGTGCCACAGAAGTTGACCCCATGAGTCGACTCATGAGCATGAGTCGACCCCTGTGACGAAAAAATTTTGCAATGGCTAGTTTTCAGCTCATTTTGGCTATATTTAATGCCTATTTAATGTGCTCTAACAGCTCTATTTTAGTCTAGATTACTCTCTACCATTATTTGAAGTTTTAAAAGGTACTTAAAGGAGGGAATCAACAAGGTTTTGAAAAAGTTCTTCACGCATTCATTTCAACCCTAAGCAAGAGCCCTCTTAAAAGTTAAAGAAGCTTTTATTTCAAGTTCACCAACCCCTCAAGAGCTCATTCAAGTCTTCAATCACCTTGAGAAAAATCAGAAGAGCTTTGTTCTTATTGTGTAAAGTATATTTAAAGCTTTATCTACTCATTAAAGGAGCTACATCTGTATTTCTGTGTGATTAACTATTATACTCTATTTTTTAGTTAATTTTTTATTTTGGAAGGATTCCAAAATATAGAAAGGTTGATCCGAACCTTAAATCAGATTGTATTGGATTGGCTTGTACCCGAGAAATAAGTGTTCTAGTTTGGAACAGCTAGAGTCGGAGGTTCTGACGTTATATTCGGTTTGAATACAGTTTAGTGGATTTGAATTTCTAAGTAGGAGCTTGGGGAGTGGATGTAGGTGCAAGGTTGGCACCGAACCACTATAAATCTTTTTATTTGTGTTGTGCTTACTCGCTCTCCTTTTAAATTTTCTTATCTTCTTTTATTCTTGCATCCAACTTCTATACCTTGCATAAATTTCACTCTCCATATTTATCCTGCTCATTGTTAAATAATCCTCATAGTTGTAAGTTAATTTTAAATTTTTAAAAACCCAATTCACCCCCCCTCTTGGGTTGCATAGCTGGATAACAAATGGTATCAGAGCTCAGTACTCTAGTCCTACTTTGATTTAACCAACAAAGAGCTAAAGATCTATGGCAGCTCAAGTTGGCACTTCACTAGCCGAGGGGCAGTCCACAAACCGACCTCCACTTTTCAATGGGTGAAATTATACCTATTAAAAAGCTCGGATGAAAATCTTTATTCAAGTACTTGACTATGATATGTAGAGTATCATAGTAAATAGACCACACACATCCACTAAAATAATTGATGGTGTGGAATCAACCAGACCCGAAAAAGAATGAGATGAGGTTGATAAGAAAATGATTCAACTAAATACTAAAGCCATGAATATTTTATATTGTGCTCTAGATGCTAATGAATTTAATCATATTTCAACATACATGTCAGCTAAGAAAATATGGGGTAGATTAGAAGTAACTCATGAAGGAACTAATCAAGTGAAGGAATCAAAAATTAACATGCTTGTGCATAAATATGAACTTTTTAAAATAGAGCGAAAGTGATGAGTCAAGTTTCGAAGAAGAAGACTCAAATGAACAAGCCAACTTGTGCCTTATGGCACATGAAAATGAGATAAATACTGAAACTCCTATTGACTTTACCTTTGAAGAACTTCATGAAGCATTTTATGACCTAATTGATGAACTAAAGAAGCTAGGGGTAAAGAACAAAGAATTAAAATCAAAGAATCCATCTTTACTAAAAGAAAATGAGAGTATTTCAAATGAAAAATCAATCCTGTCTCAAGAAAATCTGAACTTAAAAAATAAGATTGCCAAATTAAAACCAATGGTTGAAAAGTTCACTTTAAATTCAAATAAACTTCACATGATACTTGACAATCAAAAAGTCATTTATGATAAAGCCAGTCTTGGACATAACCCTTTAAAGAAACAAAAACTTCTGAAAAATATCTTTGTAAAATCATTGTACAACAAGTTTTCAAATATAATTTGCTTTAAATGTGGTAAAGTAGGACATAAATCTTATTCATATTTTTCCAACAAATCTGAAAATTTCAATGTAAAGAAAATATGGATTCCAAAAGGAACCATTATGACTAACCTAAAAGGACCCAAGAAAATTTGGATACCTAAAGTCAAAACTTGATTCTTGTGTATAGGTGTGTCTTGCATCCCAAGGAGCAAATCGGAGATGGTATCTAGATAGCAGATGCTCAAGACATATGACTGGTGATGAATCTGAATTCATCACACTTGATGCTAAAAATGGAGGGATGGTCACCTTTGGAGACAATGGCAAAGGAAAGACCATCGGTATAGGTAACATTGGTATCACTCCCTCCAAGTATATTGAAAATATTTTATTAGTAGATGGTTTAAAATATAATTTATTCAGCATCAGTCAATTTTGTGATAAAAGATACAAAGTCATTTTTGAATCTTCAGTTTGCATAGTAACTAGTCCTATTAATGAAGGCATTAAATTTATTGGGCATAGACATGGTAATGTTTATATGGTAAATTTGAATGATCTTTCCAAAATAAATATGCAATGCCTAGTAGCCTTGAATGTGAAGATTAATGAGACTAGTTGGCTTTGACATCGTAGGCTTGCATATATTAGCATGCATTCACTTTCAAAACTTATTAAAAAAGAATTAGTTATCGGCTTATCCAAATTAAATTTTGAAAAAGATAAAATTTGTGATGCATGCCAAATGGGTAAATAAACACGAGTCTCATTCAAATCTAAAAATATTGTTTCAACTTCTAGGCCATTAGAACTATTGCACATGGATTTATTTGGACCCACTAGAACTACTAGTCTAGGTGAAAAATGATATGATTTTGTAATTATTGATGATTTTTCTCATTTTACATGGGTCTTCTTTTTGGCATATAAGGATGAAACTTTTCATATTTTCTCAAAATTTTATCGAAAAGTCATAAATAAAAAAGGTTTTTCAATTCAAAATATTTGAAGTGATCATGAAACCAAATTTGAAAATCAAGATTTTGAAAAGTTTTATGATAAAAAAAGTATTGACCATAACTTTTCAGTACCTAAGACACCTCAACAAAATGGGATAGTAGAAAGAAAAAATAGAACTCTTGAAGAAATGGCCCGTACCATGCTATGTGAAAGCAACCTTCCAAGATATTTTTAGACGAAAGTAATTAATACGGTATGTTACATATTAAATCGTGCTTTAATTAGATCAATTTTAAAGAAAATCCCTTATGAGCTTTGGAAAGAAAGAAAATCAAATATTACATATTTTCATATTTTTGGTTGTCGATGTTTTATTTTGAACAATGGTAAAGAAAGACTAAGAAAATTTGATGCTAAATCCGATGAAGTGATTTTTCTTGGTTACTCCTCTTCTAGCAAAGCTTTTAGAGTTTTCAACAAAATAACTTTAATAGTAGAGGAGTCAATACATGTTGTTTTTGATGAAACTAACAATCTTCCTTTAAGGAAGAATGAAGGTATTGATGATGCAGATCCTCTTATAGAAGGGATGAAGGAGATCACTCTAAAAGACTCAACCATTCAAGATGATGAAGAACATGAAGATAAACAGGATGAGGAAGGTGAAGAACAACAAGAACAACCTCTAGGTACAAATGATCTATCCAAAGAATGGAGGTATGATTACAATCACCCCAAGTAACTAATCACTGATGATCCTACACATGGTGTAAGAACTCGCTCTTCACTTAGAGATGTATTCAATCATTTTGCTTTTGTCTCTCATCTTAAACCTAAAGCCATAGATGAAGCTGAAAAAGATTATAATTGGATAAATACAATGCAAGAAGAACTTAATCAATTTGAAAGAAATAATGTATGGACTTTAGTTTCAAGATCTAAAAATTATTCAATAATTGGCACAAAATGGGTATATAGGAATAAATTGGATGAACATGAAAATATGATAAGAAATAAAGCAAGATTAGTTGCAAAAGGTTATAATCAAGAAGAAAGAATTGATTTTGATGAGACCTTTGCACCTGTTGCTAGATTAGAAGTAATTAGACTTCTACTTACATATGTTTGCTTTATGAATTTTAAGTTATTCCAAATAGATGTCAAAAGTACTTTTCTAAATGGATATATTGCTGAAGAAATTTATATAGAACAACCTCCAGATTTTGAAAATCATGCTTTTTCTAATCATATTTTTAAATTAAACAAAGCATTATATAGTTTGAAACAAGCACCTAGGGCTTGGTATGAAAGGCTAAGCAAATTTCTGCTTAATAATGATTTTTCAAGAGAAAATATAGACACAACCCTTTTCATTAAAAGAAATTAAAATGATATATTAGTTATACAAATATATGTTGATGACATTATTTTTGGGTCTACTAATGAAACTCTTTGTCAAGATTTTACTAAGCTCATGCAGGGAGAGTTCGAGATGAGCATGATGGGAGAACTTACATTCTTCCTCGGACTCCAAATCAAACAAATAAAGAAAGAAATCTCCATCACCCAAAGCAAGTACACAAGAGAACTACTCAAAAGATTTGGAATGGAGAACTCCAAAGTAATTGGTACACCCATGAGTCCATCATATAAGCTTGACAAGGATGAAGGAGGTAAAAATGTAGACTTAAAATTTTATAGAGGCATGATTGGTTCTCTATTGTATTTAACTGCTAGTAGACCAGATATTATGTTTAGTGTTTGTCTTTATGCTCACTTTCAATCAAATCCGAAAGAATCTCACTTGAATGCAGTTAAAAGAATCCTTAGATATTTAAATGGTACACAAACTCTAGGACTATGGTATTCTAAGGACTCATTAATTGACTTGATAGGATATTCAGATGTCGATTTTGCTGGATGTAGATTAGATAGAAAAAGTACTAGTGGAACTTGTCAATTCCTTGGAGTTAACTTAATCTCTTGGTTTAGCAAGAAGCAAAACTCGGTAGCACTGTCTACGGTCGAGGACGAATACATTATAGTCAGAAGTTGTTGTGCTCAGATCTTGTGGATTAAGCAATAACTTGAGGACTTTGGCATCAAACTCAATGACACTCCCATAAGATGTGATAACACTAGTGCTATAAATCTAACTAAAAATTCAATTCAGCATTCTAGATCAAAATATATTAAAATTAGACATCATTTCATAAGAGAACATGTCCAAAATAAAGATATAATTCTTGATTATGTTTGTACTGAAAAATAATTGGCTGACATCTTTACCAAGGCCTTAAGTGAAGATAAATTTTATGAAATTAGGAGAGAACTAAGAATCCTTGATCCATCGCTTAAGTATCTCTCTGATTCCAAATTTTTAATGCCAAAAATTCATTGAATCAAATCTATTGAGCTTAATTCTTATTTTTCTTAAGAGCTCAAAAACTCAAAACTATCATTCACATGATCAATACTTGGGTAAACATCCTTCTCTCAGAATTTCAAATTTTTTCGAAATTGTTCCATCATTCTTTTGAATTTTTCTGTGCCATGAGTCGACCCCCAGGGTCGACCCTAGGGTAAACTTATAATTTTATCAAAACCCTTCGGGCGCTCTCTTCTTATTGGGATTTTTTTTTCCTTGAGCCGACTCAGCCCTTCGTCTTCTTCCTCCTACCAAACTAAAAGCTCTCCATCTCTTCTCCCTCAAACCAAAGATTTCTCTCAATATCTTCTCTCACCAATTTTCACTCTTCAAATTATCCATTTAGGAACCAAGTTCCTCTCCTCTTCCTTTTTCATTTGAGGTGGTTCGAGCTTACCCTAGAATCATCCTCTCTTCTCCAAACCGGTGATTTAACTCCTTAAACCTTGCCTTTTTCCTTCCAAAATCCTTTCCTCTCTGCCTCACATTTAGTCTCCTAAGCTCTTTTCAAGTCTCTCTTGACCTAATGGCTCACAAAATAAAGCTATCATAAAGAAGAAAATCCATTCACAGGTTGGAAGAGAGTGTGCGTAGAAAGAGATTAGCAGCCAAGCCCTCTCCTGCTCTAGATCCTACTTCAGCTTCCACTCAGTCTCCAATCAACCCAAGCAAGGTACCTCTCTCTGACTGAAAAGTGAAACCCGAAAAAAATATTGATTTCAAGTTTTTTTGAAAAAGAAGGGTTCACTATTGGATCGAAGATTAAGTATCAAAGATGAAAATTTTACTGCTCTTTAAAATAAAATACTTATATCGATCTAGTCAGAAAATTTTACTTAAATTTGAGCTATAGCAATGAAACAGTGAAATCTATAGTAAAAGATATTGATGTTATTCTTGATCCAGTACATTTGGGACAGATACTGCATTTGCCTTGTGAAGGCTATACCAATATGGAGCTCCCTATTAAAGAAGAAGGAATCAATATTATCTTAGGGAGAATTTATACTGGAAGTCTAAATAAATTGGAAGCAAAAATTTTTTCTATTGAGATGAGGCTGTTACATCACTTGGTAACCAAACTGTTTGTCCCTAGGAGTGGTAGACACGACCTTCTATCTGGTAGGAACATTTGCATTATGTACCATGTGATCACCCAAACCCCCCTGAACCTTCCAGCATTGATGTTTGAGGCCATGAGGGAAACCCTGAACAGGTCCAAGGCTTACTTGCCTTTTGGTATGGCACTCACCTTAGTTTTTAGAAGGTTCGGAATCAGTTTTGAGGGAGAGGCAGTTGCTAGACTATCTTATTCTGACACCATCAACTGCCACACACTGCATCGCATGGGTTTCTCTAAGACTGATGGCGGTTGGACAAAGGGTATTGAGGAGAGAGTAGAAGATAGAGCAGAGGAGGAGGGACCATCTTCACCTCTTCATGATCATAGAGCATCCCCAGATATTCAGTTCATATCTGATCACGAGGCTGGTCCTTCAGAGTCTGTGAGGAGGCATGCTTCAGTTCCACAGTCATAGAGTAGGGCACATCCTTCAGAGTTCAGACTAGCAGATGATCAGATTGAGATGATGTTCCAGCGTGTTGCCTCCATTCTATCTCAGCAGTTTGTCACTTCAGTCTTTGCTCAGAGATCGACATCCCAAAGTGACTCAGACCAGACTCTGATCCCTCACATTTCTACTATTTTTCAGATGCTTACTGATCAGTTGGTATGTATTAAGCAGCCTGAGGAATGTATTTTGAGATTTACAGGCAGAGTATTAGACTTGCAGGGGTAAGTATTAGCTTTAGCCCACTCCAACCGCATGAGGATATCACAGAGGTCTCAGACCTATCGCAGAGGTGGCTAGACTTCGAGGAGTTTTAGAGAGTAGCTTTGACTTCTTGAGGAGAGAGATCAGGGGCTCCAGTGAGAATGCTTCTACTCAGTTCAGTGTCCAGATGCAGTCTGTATCGAGAACCTTGGATCTTTTGGACACCATCAGACTTTCCCTTATTGCACAGTCCGTAGCTTCTTAAGCTTCAGGATCCTCTCACCCCTCTACTTGTGCTGGTACCTCTACTCGTGGTCGAGGCAGACGCGGTCGAGGTCATGCCCGTGGACTTGATCCTACATCTCCTCATCCTATCTCTGATTCTTCAGATTCTGATCCCTCTAGCCATGACATCTATTAGATCTAGATTAGTTTGTCTCTTATATCTTGGATCTATCTTATGGGCCTTGTATTTGTTGGCTAATTAACTCTAGGATAGTTTCTATCTATGACTTTTGTATTTTGAGTTGACTCATGTGTATTAGAACACCTTTTGTATTCAGTCACTTTTGAATATATATATATATATGTGCTTTGACTTTCAATGAATGTCTATGAATGTGATCAAATTGAATTATTTTAATTATGAGATATGAAAAATAACTCATATTAGTGCTGAGAAATACTATGAATTGCAATATCTTCTAGTTGAGCAAATTGATATATCCTTTATGTTTGCTATGTTGAGGGGGAGTAGAGAAATAAGCAATCAAAGAAGGGGGCTAAAGAAATAAAATATAGTATCAAAAAGGGAGAGTAAAGAAAATTTGTCCTTTCAAGATCCCTTCAAAGGAGGAGTAGAGAATCTTAATTGATGCTGTCAAAATGGCGGAGTAGAGAACAAAATCGAATTTAAGCAATAAGCAATAAAGAAATGAGCAATAAGCAATAAAGAAATTAGTAATAAGCAAAACTGTTAAGCAAATATGTCAAAAAACCAAAATCGTCAGCTCATTTTTTATCTAATTTTCAAAGCAAATAAACTTATAAGCAAATTTCAAATTAATCTTCAAACTACTTATGATGCATTTCGTTCAAATACTTGGCTATGATATTGAAGTGATGCATCTTCATAAATTTGAAATTCATGTTCAATGCTTTATATATGCTTTTGCTCAAGTATTTTGTCATCATCAAAAAGGGAGAGATTGTTGCTCCTTGAATTGATTTTGATGATTACAAAGCATTTGAGGGGGTTACTAATGATTTTGACTTAGAAAAAGATTTATTGTATTTCAGGGATAAAATCATAATTTTATCAAGTTCTGATTCGGAAACTTCAAGAGCAAGAACACAAGATTTGTAATCTATTGGAGGTAATTTTAATATTTTTGAATATATATTTTGAAAGAAAATCATATTTATATATTTGAGTCGACCTCATGAGTCGACTCATGGCAAAAAGGGCTGAACGGCACGCTAAATTCTTTGGCTGGCATACTTTGTGAGTCGATCCCATGAGTCGATCCCTGAGCATGAGTCGACCTCTACTGCTGTGTAGGCCAAAATTACAGAATAATCATTTTTTGTTTTGTGCCACAGAAGTCGACCCCATGAGTCAACTCATGAGCATGAGTCGACCCTATGAGTCAACCTCTGTGACGAAAAAATTTCACAATGGCTAGTTTTCAGCTCGTTTTGGCTACATTTAATGCCCATTTAATGTGCTCTAACGGCTCTATTTCAGCCCAGATTACTCACCACCATTATTTGAAGTTATAAAAGGCACTTAAAGGAGGGAATCAATAAGGTTTTGAAAAGATTCTTCAAGCATTCATTTCAACCCTAAGCAAGAGCCCTCTTAAAAGTTCAAGAAGCTTTTATTTCAAGTTCACCAACCCCTCAAGAGCTCATTCAAGTCTTCAACCACTTTGAGAGAAATCAGAAGAGCTTTGTTCTTATTGTGTAAAGTGTATTTAAAGCTTTATCTACTCATTAAAGGAGCTACATCTGTATTTCTGTGTGATTAACTGTTATACTCTATTTTTTAGTTGATTTTTTATTTTAAAAGGATTCCAAAATGTGGAAAGGTTGATCCGAACCTTGAATCAGATTGTATTGGATTAACTTGTACCCAAAAAATAAGTGTTCTAGCTTGGAATAGCTAGAGTCGGAGGTTCCGACATTATATTCAGTTTGAATACGATTTAGTGGATTTAAATTTTTAAGTAAGAGCTTGGGGAGTGGATGTAGGTGCAAGGTTGGCATCGAACCACTATAAATCTTTTTGTTTGTGTTGTGCTTGCTCTCTTTTTAAATTTTCGTATCTTCTTACATTCTTGCATCCAATTTCTACATCTTGCATAAATTTCACTCTTCACATTTATCCTGCTCATTGTTAAATAATCCTCATAGTTGTAAGTTAATTTTAAATTTTTAAAAATCCAATTCACCCCCCCTCTTGGGTTGCATAGCTGGGCAACAACTCCCACTTAGACTAAAACCAATCAGTATAGTATCATATACCCATCTTCGATTTATCATGTAAGAACTCTTAGATACTGAAACTTTAGTAAATTGGTTGGTCAAGATCTCCTTTCCGTCGATCTTCTAAAGATTGACGTTACTTTAACAGATTTTCTAAATAAGGTGATAGCGATACAAAATACCTGGTAAGCTAATGGGACTTCGACTCTTTGGAATGAGCTATAGCTCCGGTACTGTACAATACAGCAGGATCATCATCGGAGGGTGCCACTCCTAGCTTGTCAATGAATCTATACAATCACATAGCTTCCTTATAAGCATCAAATACTGCAATGCATTCTGTCTCGCAATTTGAATTTGGCTATATTGCTCTATTTGGAACTTTTTCAGCAAATTACTCTATTATTTAGAATAAGGATGTATTCCGACATATTCTTGCTATTATTATATTCAATAAAAAATTAGAGTCATACTTTATAAGTTTTAAGTCAGGTCTCCATAACCGAACCATCGATCCTTAGTATTTCTCAAATACTTAAGGATAATCCTTCAGTAATTCTCATCCGGATCTTGCAGATATCCACTCAATATCCTAGTAAGTATACCATATCCGGTCTCATACATGATATACATGATAGAATAAATTTTACTCATAAATACTCTATGTACGTTGGACTGGGATAACCCAAGCAACCCTTTAGATATATCTCTATAGATCTTCATCCCTGAAATGAGATGTGCATTTTCCCAAGTCTTTTATGGAGAACTATGATAATAGTAAAAACTTTATTCCCTATAATGTAAGGAATGACATTCCTAATTAAAAAATTTCATTCATATACAAAACAAGAAATACACTCACAGAACTATTAATCTATTTATATTTGTAGGGTTTTTCTTCATTCTCAATGAAGCCATATGTTTTGATCATTTATCAAAATGTACGTTCCAACTCCGAAATACTTAGCATTATCTTAGGAGAAAATATCTTATTATAGCCAATACCATAATGTTAACGATATTTTTAGGCAATCAGACGAGCTTTGTAGGTCTCCACCTTCTCGTCTGTACTTTCTGATCCTATTGAAGATCTATTTACACCCTATGGATTTTATCCCTTTGAGTGAATCAATAAGTGTTTATACATCATTGATCTTCATGGACTCCATTTCAGACTCTATGACTCCAGCCATTAATCAGAGTCGAACCTCTATATGGCATCCATATAGATGATTAGATCCTTATTGTTCTCATCGAGTTCAACAGGATCACGTCCCAAATCTAAAAATTGAAATCTCTATCCGATGAACACGGTACTCTACCGGATCTCCTTAATGGTGTCTTTACAATAGATTTCAGATTTGATCTAATCAAATCCGATTCTATGGGTTCACTAGATTATGTTAGTTCTTCTACCTGTCAAACTTTATAAGTTCTACATTAAAAGTATCAATACCTTCACCATGGTAATCTTTTTCTGAAAGAAATATCAAACAACTCTTATTCTTTAGCATGGTAGAAGTTATATCCCTTAGATTCTTTTGGGTTACTCTACAAAATAATACATATAGGATCGAGATCCAAGCTAATCTGTCTGCAATTGCTTGACATAAATCAAACACTCTCAAATCCTATGGTAAGAGAATATTAGCTTATGCCTAGTCCATATCTCATATGGAGTCATTGTGACTGATTAATTCAGAATCCAGCTCAAAATATAACAAGAGTCTTAAGAGCATAATCCTAAAAGAAGACTGATAGATTTACAAATCCCATCATGGATCAAACTATGTCTAACAAAATCGATTTCAATAAAAGAGAATCCTATTATCTTCTAGATATATCAAAAACTCATCAGAAAAATATTCTCCTCCTTGGTCTAACCAAAGAGTTTCAATGTTCTTCTTAGTTTATTTTTTTATCTTATTATGGAATCATTTGAACATTTCAAAAAATCTAAATTTATGGCAAATATGTTCGTAGTTCCAATACATCAATATATAATAGATTCAGAACATCATTGGCTCGTTCTCCTTTTCTAGCAAAAGATGATTCGATTATCTTACTAAAGAGATAGGATTGACAGATTGACAATGATTCACAATCATTGACTTCGAGAATTCTCTCCTGTTGATCCTATTCTTGTTAAATGATCGAGCCTAAATTATCAAAGATAGACATTTGTGATATTATCTACTTTATTTATTATGTACAATACACTAACAGGCTGTAACTATTTATAAATACTATTTCTTAGTTGTCCACATGATTTTGACATCATTCATAATAATATCACAAAAATCATTAGACAATAGTGACAATCACTAAAATGATATTATTAGAATTGAAAACTTGCTTGAAAATTTCTAAAATCAGGATTGAAACATAACTTCTATCTTCAACATTCAGGAATCTCTTGCAGTTTTCAAACTTTCTACTAACCTGAAGATGTTGCAACAATTTGTATGAACTTTCAATATCCAATATCTATATAGTAGTATTACAGATAGAAAAATCATAAGGTGTTATCATATAAATATCTTGTCCAGCAATCCTTTGCTGATTTCTCTTCCTTAGCTTGTTCGGGTCAAGGGACTCTGCCAAACTAGGTTAATCTTAGACTCTTTTATCAGTTCGGACTCCTCAGCCTAAGCACGACTCTTTAACATCTTTTTTCTTTTCTTTCTCAAAGAATTGTTACCTCACTAAAGACACATCTTTAAAGGTGCAAAAGAACTCCTTCAACATTTGAAGGATTTTCTTCCACTGAGCATCATCGAATTTATAACAAATTCATGATTTTTCACTACTCTAAAAAATATCACATAGTGATATGACCATTTGGTCACTTCTAATAAGTGCCTTTGATCGTATCATATCTGTTGGATGTGGGAACTTCAGGTGCTGGATTCATAATCATATTTAAGATCCATTCATGCTCTGAAACTATTTGCAACTTCTGATACTATCTATTGAAGTTGAGTCCTATAAATAAGTCACTGTCAAACAATGAATGGAGCAACGGACATCTAGCTATAACTGAAAGAAAAATACAAGACCTCTATGTTTATGAATTGATTAAGCCTAAAGACTTGGACTTTAGTCGAAAGATTCTCTCACTATTTTATACGAATTGGTAGCCTCTACCTCCAATCTGAGGAATTACTTTAATTTCTTAGCACGTACTAAAATCTACACAGACTGCATACAATACAAGCCCGAGGATGGCTCGGTCAACCCATATGCACCTATAGATATATTTTTAATTAATTATTTTTTCAAATAATTTTTAGTAATTAATTTTGTCCTAGGTTTTATTTCAGCAGGCGATGGGCCTCCATTGAAAATTTTGGTTAGGCCAAACCATTAATATGAACCTACTCAGTATTTTTAATTAATGAATGATCAGGTCCAAGGATGGCTCGATCAATCCAACCATCATCAGATAGGACAACAGAGTCATCATATGATAAATGATAATTTCATTATTTTGAGAGAACACCAGATGGATGGCACCTGCAATGTCAATCGAAAATAATGGACTCATTATCATTCACCTTAATAGGAGGTTATGATCTAGTTATCTCCATAACTAGTTCATTTTATAGACCTAATAATTTAAAAAATTTAAGAATCAGTTTAGAGAAAAGATGAGAGGAGATCAACTAGTAAACTACCATCCTCCCACTGACTTCACTAAGTCATTGAATTGGATTAGGGTTATGCTGGATAAAATGGCACCTAGATTAGTCACACTGATCAACCTTAATGATATGGGTCAACTCGAATCACTTAACGGTCTAATCAAGATATAATCCATCAAATTGGTCAGGTAAGTGAGATCGGTGGAAGGATCTGCTAAGCTTGTCTTAGACACCATTGAAATGGTCAGATAAGCTGCTCCCAATTAAAAACCACCGATCGAAATATCAAACTTACCTTAGATATCAATTGATTAATTAGTTTCAATTTGACCAATCAATGATTTGGATTCAACCACTGAACCACAATCAAGGTCCATTTGGTCTAATCAAAGACATGAATTTGACCATCTATAACTATTGTATTAGAAAAATCTTAATTAATCTAATTCAATATTTGATTAGACTTAATCAATTTTTCTACATAGTCAATTAATTTTTTGATTCTAACCTTAGGTCTAATCCAATTAAAAAGATCTGATTTGAGCTAACCCATGCTCCCATATTTTATACAATGCCATTAGATCTTAAATTATAATTCTAGATCTAATCAATTCTACACCTAATTCTTAATTAAGTTTCAGCATTAACATGGGTTTAGATTTAGGTTTGAAATAATTTCAACCTTTTTGTTTCATAAATAATTTACAATAAATATTACACAAAGACTTTTTATTCTAAACTTGGGTCGACTCAATCAATATTGAGCCGACTATACAAGGAGACTGGATTAACTTAGTTCAAAACTAGATCGGTTTAGTAATTATATGAGCACAATTCAAGGAGTTTCAAATCTAGAAAAATCTTGCATAATACTAAAATAAAATCAATCATAAATATCTTTTAAATTATATCTAAAATTTTTATGATTCAAAATTTTATTTTTTATAATTAAAATAATTTTAATTATATAGATTAGATATCTTACATTTCATACAACTTTGTATCACATATAATAAACCTAGGATTTCAAAATCTAAGATTTTGCAAAAAAATAAGTTCTTCCTTTCGCGTTCTTCTTAATGGGATATAATCATATGGCATCCCTACACGCCATAAGAGTACCCCATCGAATGGGAAGAGAGGATCTTTAAATCCTTCTTGCTCCTATAATCGGACTGTCTGGTGATCAACCCAATCCAAGTACTTGCTAATCAGATCATCTAATCTAATCACATATCATATATGCATAAATTTAGATCTAATCTAAATTACATCATATTTGATTATAATTTTAGATCATATCTAAATTAGATCATAAACATCACATGTATGACATAAAATCAGATTTTATTAAGGATCAGTACAAACTAAGACAATATTTTCACTGTAAGGGGTAAACCTTACAGCAAGACAACCTTATATCAATTTGTGCGATCCATCATTAATTAAATTTAAATCTAAATATCATATATCAAATTTAAATAAAATTAAATTTTAGATTTAATATGCACATAAATCATATCATAATGAACCTAGGCTCTGATACCACTATTAGAAAATATAGGCGATTTCATGCATGTATTTCAAAATTTTTCAAATAAATTATAATAGAAGATAATTAGATTAATCAAATTGATCTAGTATGCATATGATCTAATCATTAAATCAACCTACTCTAGAATCTATGATATGATATGTTGCATATAAAATCTGAAAAATACTGAAGATAAAATCAGCATGCTTGCATATAAGCAGTAGATCACATCTACTTCTAATCTGAGTTCAGAACTCGATACCTGAGCATGGATTGATGATCATCGCTACTGAGAGATATGATAGAGAGGATCCTTACTAGTTGCTCACAGCCATACATGAGTCTGATCTCTACAGAAAATTTACTCGAAGCCTCGATCTGATTGGTCTTCTCGGGAGTGTTAGCTCGCACGAAGACCTTCTTCTTAATTGATCTGGATCTTTTCTTCAAATCTTTTGAATCTTTTTAGAGATTGAAGATAAATTTTTAGAGAAGATAAAGAGGTGAAAGAAAGATGAAGAGGAAAATAATTTTTTTCTTATTTTTTTCACTTCTCAAATCCTGAGGATCAAAATCTTAAAAACTTAGTTTTTGTGCACACCCCAAGAGAAGAAGACTCTCCTCTTCTTTCATGCCATGAAACCATGCCCCAGACCCCTCTCAATATTAAGGCCTCTCTCTCAGATCTCTTACACATACAAGAATGAAATAAAACTCCTTCTATTTCAACATGTAAGGAGGTGGGGTGAAGAGTCCTAGAGATCATAGACTCTTGATGTGTTGTCGCCTCTACTCAAAAATTCACATCAAAACATATCAAAAAAAAATGAGACACCCCTTTCCATATTTTTTCTTGATAAATCAATTCTCCAACTAATTTTTTATAAAAAATCTCCTCAAAATGTTGCACATATAAGGAGAAAAAAATAAGTTGGCGACAAGGTCTTAGAGATAATGTCAAACATTATCTATGTGGTATCCTATTTCAAATCAGATTTGAACATACCATTTAAAAACTGATCCTACCCAAATTTGGATGTGAGATAGAGAAGGGAAATGACTCTTTGGCATGAAAAAATCTCATATAAAAACTATTTTTATGTGAGGATATATGGCATCAAAGTGAGAGGCATATGGGAGAAGAGTCCTATTCCAATAAAGACTCTTAATTTCTTTATTTGAATCCAAACCAAATCACATCTGGTTTAGCCCAAATAAAATAGATGAAATCCAAACTAATTATGCTCATAAATTTTTAATCAAATCTTAATCAAATTAAAAATTGATTAAATTAAAATCCTGATCAAATCAGAGATAATTCTCCCTTAGCGATTAGGTCATCTCATAACCTAATTGGATCAAACCTAATTGAATCTAATTCAATTAGATTTTATTTAATCCTCTTTGGTCAATCAAATTAAGTTAATCAATAATTTAATTACTAATTAGTTCTCTGTTAATTTATTAACACTTGATGAATAAATTTATAATAATTTTTGCATAAGATTAATCATCAATCGAATTGATGATTAAGTCCTTGAATGATTCTCAATCATTGATCAGCCACATAATCAGTCAGAAATTTTTTTTGAGTGTAACCCCATAGGTTCAAACCTAATTTGATAGTATAAAAATAAATTTTTAAATCAATCAATGTAACCATCTAGTAATAGTCACCTGACGTCCGGATAGGTCGAATGATGGTGAAGCAACATTCAAGAGCCTATTGATGTATGGTTACCGTATAATTCATCTCTTTGATCCTAATGCTCAAGGATGACCTAGGATTTAACTATCAATCTTAGATAAGTCATCCACATTATATTTCAATCTTTTTTTAAATCCATCTCATAGATTATCCAAGCTTAAGTTTTGCTAAATTGAAATATATTGATACATTACCTCCTACTAATTTGGAGGGGTCAATTCCATCTTGACTCACGCACCGACTTGACAAGTATTTGACTGCACCCAGAAACTTTTTATTACTAAATTAAAAACTCATTTAGTCTGATATTAAAGTACAGTAAGTTGCTTGCAAGTCACCGTGGTGATCTCAGATCGGAGGGACACTTATACCTATACCCTTCGCAAGCTACTCTTGATAGCAGAGTGCTCTGCAGTTGGTCAAGTTCAGTGATGATGTACTCCTACATCTCACCTGCATGCCATACCAGTGTCTCCACACTATTTAGTTATGAGGATAACTAATGCATATGGCACACAACGATCTATACTTGATATCACTATCGTCCTAGTAAAAGCGTATCATTTGGTTGCGAACCAATTTAAGGATTATATGATAAATCCTCCTTTATCAATCAAAGTAATTCTAAGGACTTCATCACAACATAAGAGTTTATTAGAAGATGTAATCTTATGATGAATAAGATCTAATAACTTTTATATTTATCAATTCATATACAATTATAATTAGCACAATCGTCAAACGATAGGCTTTAGAACATATTTCCCAACAGTTTTATGAAAACACCTCGTTTTTTTCTTTCCACATGTTATCTTTTATTTAAATTTTTAAAATCAATTTCTTTTAGATGCAATATATTTTTTATTATTATTTATACTTATTTATGCATGATATTATATTTTAAACTAATTTAAATAATATTTTTAACGTGATATTTTTTTTTTAACTTTTTTGAGACACATTTGAAGATCATAACAAGCCATATAGCATCCTAATACTTGAAAATAAATAAGTAAAATATCTAAAACTCTAATAAAAATAATAATTAATAATATAAAATATAACAAAAATATACAGTTTATAAAAAAAATTCCATAGTACTACAAATAAAAAAATTACTAAGTCCTACAAGAATGTTGTGGTGCCCATGGCCACTGAGAAGGTCCTCAACTGTCACTCTTACTCTTGTGACACCTACAATGGCCCCTCTCCTATATCAGTGGATGTCTCCTGAGCATACATATCAGAAATAATAGATCATGTTGGAGCATCTATGAGCTGAGTGACCCCCTCAACCCTCTCATCTGCATTTAATGATGAATCTATAACAAAAAGATCAGACCACTCAAATAAAAAATCATGATGCCAACTCGGATCTGGTGCTGTCATCTGAGACATATAGGAAGATGAAGTCCTTAACATCTGTGGATCAAAAAGTAGTGGCATATATCCAAATGATATTTTTAAGATAATTTTTTTCTCATCTTAATCTTTTGTTCATAATATATTTTATTTATATTTTTTAAACTAATTTTTTTGGATACGTGATATATTTTCTCATTATTATTTATATTTTTTTGATACATGATATTATTTTTTAAATTAATTTAAATAGCTCTTTTAACGTGACATTTTCTTCCTTAACTTCTTTTCGAGACATATGTGAAAATCATAACAAACTATATAGCATCCTAACACTTGAATTAAAGAAGCAAAATATCTAAAACTCTGATAGAAATAATAATGATTAATATAAAATAGAATAAAAAGTATACAGTTTACAAAAAAAATCTTACGGTACTACAAATCTAAAAAATACTAAGTCCTACAAGGATGTCTTGGTGCCCGTGGTCATTTGGACGTTCTCATGAAGATCCTCAATGGTCGCTCCTGCTCCTATGCCACATGTGATAGCCCCTCTCCTATAACAGTGGACGTCTCCTGAACATGCATATCAGGAATAACAAGTGCTGCTGGAGCATCTATGAACTGAGTGACCCCCTCAACCCCCTCATATGGATCCAATGATGGGCCTGTAACAAAATAATCAGACCATTCAAATGAAGAATCATGATGCCAACTCGGACCCGATGCTGTCATTTGGGGCATGTAGAAAGATGAAGATTCTGGCATCTGTGGATCAAAAAATAGTGGCATATATGCAGCATGTGATGATGACATCTACGGAATACATGATGCTGGCATATCTGAAGCATGAGGTGATAGTGTATATCTTATATCTGGTGCATAGGATGCTCCAATCGCTGTCAATATTCCTAAACATGATCTTCTCATCTCCTATAGTATTCGGATCCGTTCGTCCTCATCAATCATAGATAAAGCACGATGAGTGTCCAACATAAGACAAGACAAACAATCAGTCTACATAACGAAAGAAATTAGCAATACATTATAGATCATAAAACAAAGATATAATGTAGCTATATAAAATATTTTACATTAACGATAAAAAGTAAAATGAAGATTTAATGAATTGAAATTAAATATAAGATTGACATAAGACATAATTTTCGAGGCCTCACCAATATGCGCACAGTAGAACTCTCACTTTCGTATCCTGAAACTGCATACCGAAACTATCTGATGATCGATAATATAATGCTAAGAAACCAAGTCATATAGTCTTTAGTATATAGATGACCTCTTAATATATGATCATCATGAACTATATGATCTCGTCGTGTATTTCAAATGGTGATATATTATGCATGTCTGATACACCAGTCAATTTGAGCTCTCCTTCGTCGATCAATACGATGAAGTCGCTGGTTAATATTAAACTGCTCTGGAATGTCTTGAATCCGGCCAAATTGCTGTACCAAACGATCTGGAAGGTGCCACTCCACCATATCAAAACAAATAAACGGCACCCTAGCAGTCCATATATCATGTCCATCCATATAACTCTATGGTAATATAGACAATATTTGATCTGTGTATAGCTCTCACAAAAATTGATAGAGTTAAATATAAAATCAGATTAGTAAGCTTATTTTTTAATAGACTATGAATACTATAAAATTATATTTGTACATAAATTAAAATTATCCGTCTATATGTATCAGTCAATGTATCCAACTGATCTTTATAAACTCGTGCCACCTTTGTCGACACATGGTGAACGTCGAATGCAATGTTCCATCTGCTCGATAGTATATTCACATTAATTAAAATTTATTAGTAATTAAATTCTATAAGTAATAAAATTAATATTTGTATATCTATATCCCCAAGGTGCGTCTAATCTGAATAGAATATCGGGGTCATGCTGCTCTGGTGGCATCTCAAGCAACTGTCTCTTCAATAGACTGATAGTCGACATCCTCTCCCATGTCCAAAATTATCAATTCAAAAAAAATCATATATGATATGTCCAATCAGAGCTATAATACAATGTAGAAAATTAAAATTTGTATATCTCATACCTGCAATAATACAAGATAACCTCCAATCTTTGACTGATCTGCCATAGAACCCTAACACATAATCCTGTACAGGCAAGCTAGTACTGCACTGCCTCAACTAAGCCTGCGAGTAAAATCTAAATCCTTTAATAATGGCAAAAATATCAACTTCATCTTGTTCGATGAAGTATCAAGCAAAAGGACACCCCTTAGTAATCGCAGTATGTAGCCCCTGACATACTGTCATACCATCTCCTCTGGTGCATCATCTCCAATATAAAAAATATCAATAATGATCATCCAAACATTCTATCTTCAATTATGGATGATCAAAAAACTACGCATCGGGCTGAAATCCTAATAATCGATAGCATATATCCTGCCACTCTAGAATGCCAAGAGTGGGATCAGCTCCTGTAACTGCCTCACCATTAATTGATAGTCCAATGAGGATACTAACATCCTGTAATGTGATGATCGCTTCATCGAATGGAAGATGAAATATATGTGTCTTTGGGTGCCATCTCTTAAGTAAGGCAGTAATAAGACTAACATCCATCTGTATCTGTCCAATCCAATAAACTCCATAAAACCTCAAATATCGTAAGTAATCTATAACTCTATCTGGGATGTTCTCCATCCTCCATATATCAGCATCGGCTCATCGTAATTGGAGGTATTTGGGCTCCTGCAATAAGATAGAATAATTAGATAACGTATATCTCTCAAACAAGATTTTCTTTACAAAAATATAAATAGTAAGAATATAATACTTACATTGCCATCTATGATGGCCTGTAAGCGATGGGTCTCCTGTAATGTGAGAACACTACGATCTCGAGGGCCCAGATGCCATCTCTCATAAGCCATAGCACACTACTGACTTTAAAACAATGACACACATCCCAAGTATATTAAAGCATAAAAAATATGATACTAATGCATTTCATAATAAATATAACTCTGCAATCATACACAGAACAATGGGGAGACTAATACATAATTTTGAATATAGATTACACAACAGTTCAACTATCAAAAATATATAAAATAATACATAACTCTAAAAATATATAAAATAATATATAACTCTTTAATGTCTTCCACTATTTGAAGCTGATGTGTGGAAGTAACCTAGGACAGCGACGACGATCATGGCCCTATTCTCTACAAATGCCACAATGATTCTTGCTTCTTATTTGCCTATCATCCATGTCATTTTGCAGTCTTGTTGACTTTGGCCTATCTTTTTTATTAGATTTTAAATGATGATGATTAAGAATACATGTATACAAGTGTGTGGACATCCAATAGTCTTCAAGTGGTAATGGATAAAATTCATCACTCCAAACATTCATGTATGCCGCAACTGTGTATACATATCTAAAAATCCACTAAAATGTATAGTAATTTCTTAGCACACAGCTAAAACGTGTGAATAAGGATATCTATAAATGCTTTATTTTCCATAAAAATATTTTCTGTCACTTAAAGTCATAGTTTGAGAATTTTTTCTACCTCTTAATCCTGCACTTGCTCTCCTCGTAAGCACTTCATATATACCTCGTTGGATATTGAATGCTGTTATAGTATGCTAGTTAGCTTTAACTTGATCTTCTGCAATCTTAATCGCAATATGAGGAGTAAAAAAACTATTTGGATTCTCTTACACATATCTTGAAGCTTGGGCACATCTCATATTAAAATATTTCACAAGACGGTAGAATGCTATTTGAATACAAGCCATAATTGGCACATTTCTAGCTCCTCGTAAGACACTGTTAAAATCTCCAATAAATTTGTAGTTAAAACACCATAGCGCATGCTGGCATCATGTGCCAATATCTACTTATCTGGTTTCAACTCAGATAGCCAACTCTAAGCCTCTACATTCATTGTCTTGATCTACCTATGATAAAATTGAGCTTGCAAACTTGATGAGTACTCCCTGCTTGCCATACTGCTATTTTAAGCTGTGTATTCTTAAAGTGAGTATTGAAATTACTGCAGATATATCTTAAGCAGTATCGATGATAGGCACATGACGGACTCCATCCAATAGACTCATCTGCAATGACATGCAATATACCTGGATGTCTATCAGAAATTAGACATATTCCATTTCTATCTTATACGACATGTGTCCTGAGCTGGAAAAGAAATCAACTCCAACTAGCAGTTATCTCCTCATCCACAATTGCATATGCTAAGGGATGAATCCCATTTTCTGCATCAACTCCTATTGTAATTAATATTTTACCTTTAAACTTTCTACACAAGTGCGTGCCATTGATGCTGGTCATAGGATGGCAGTGCCTTCAACCCTGAATGGATGGTTGGAAAGTCCAGAAAACATAATTTAAAACCCACACATCTAAATTCCTAGTTGGAAAAAAATCCCATGAAACAACAGTGCTAGAGTTTGCATTTTAGAGTGTAGCCATAAAATAGGATAATTTTGCATAAGACAGCTCCTATTCTCCATAAATATCAACCAATACTTTCTGTTTTCCACATCATGCTTTTCTATATGACACTGTATATTGAAATTACTCATTAATGGCTGCCACAATAGCTTCAACTTTAATATTTGGATCTTTCTCAACCAAATATCGGACTAATGTGTCAATCATACTTTCACTGACATGTTTGTGGTCTCGACTCAATTCTATAAACAAACAAGTGTGACAACCCTCATATCTTGTGATCTGAAAATATCCATGCTTTTTCAAAATTGCAGCACAAAGCCTCCATTTATATTCTTATTCAGTATGTGATGATGCACATCGTATGGACCACAACTTTGAATGTAACTGAACTACATTGTATGTCCGATACTTCTGAATGTGATAAAGATCAACAGCTCTCTTTAGCTCATCTTTACTCTGAAACATCAGATTGATAGAAAATTCAGTCATCGAAGAGTTTCAAAACTGAGAGTCAGAGTTCAATCTTCAACTAGTACTAACATCATCATCTTGATCTAAATTTAAGTTGCTAAAAAAATTATGGTGGTTCATGCAAATAAGGTTTAGATTCTTGTACACTATCATCTTCATGCAAACGAGGTTCAAGTTGTCACGCTCCAAATCCGAGACATAACATAGCCATACTACCGAGGGAGAGGCCACGATAACATGAAGCCAACCCATCATAATCATCTAAATTTCAACAACTAAAAGATTTAGTTCCATTATTCATCAAATATTTGAACCAATATTGGTTCAGAGCATCTAAATCCAAAGATAAAATAATCCAAGCCTCAAAATTCATAATAGCAACAATCCATAAACTGAATTCCTAGTACAAAATTTTCAAGCTTGCTTTGCTGATTTCCAAGCCTGAATTTTCTTGTCACCAGTCCTAGCCTTATATCTCTGTATATGGAAAAGAAAACAAAAAGAATATGAGCTACACTAGCTCAGTAAGTAGACTTTCGCTTCCTTACCGGATCAAGCATAAGTTTTTTATGATAATGTATCATTTAGCAAATAACAATTACTTTAAAAATAAACATTTCATAGTGTGGGGAAATTCAGTGCAGGGGTAAAATGGTAATTTTAAAACTTTTTCAAAATTATGATTTTATAGTAAAAAAATATTAATTAATCTAATTAATTAATATGAATTTACCCTATCCTAAGATCTAAATATGATATATAGCATGCATTCATTTAAATTTGAATTTCAAATTCAAACACTAAACACTTTACTGTAATGTGCTCAGAACACAATACCTTTATGCGGGTAGTAGATCGCTGCAATCTGATCACCGTCGGAAGAGTCTGATCATCGCGATGTAGCCACACAGCATGTTTGGCCTCTGCGGATCATCCACACGAAGCTCCCAATCTGATCGACTCCTAACGAGTGCTAGCTCATTGTAGAGCCCTTTTGACAGCCGATGCTGATCGAACACCTTCGATCGATGTTTATCGATTCTTCGGATACTCCGGATCGTCAACAGACATGCTTGAGAGGATGTTGAAGATCTTCCTGAGATTTTGTGGGCTCACGATACTCATAGCTCACTTTCTCACTTTTCGAACCCCAAGCTAAAACTCTAGGGAACTCACCGGAAATCTTGCACCCACTTTTCTTTCTTTTTTTCTTGGAAGGATATGGACTACCTTCTCATGCATAAGACTTCTCACACCCTAAAATTTTTCTTCAAAAATCTTCTTCTTGCATGCCCCACTCTTCTCCTCCTTTTATAACAACGTCAAACGTCTTATCCAAAAGAAAGGATAAAGATGAGTAATTGCACATTTGAATTCAAATCAAATTTTGAATTCAAATGGACACCAACTCATCCCTTATCCACTAAAGGCATGATGCGTGGCTTAAATTATGCATAGAGTGATTTCATGAGAAACCTTTTTTCATGTAATAAATGGGGCGTAAAAAAAGGGATAAGGTGCAAAGATTGATTGCCCATTCAAATTCAAACTTTATTTTGAATTTGAATGGCCAACCAAGCATCCTTATCCATTCAATTGGCACATTAAAGTGGGGCATGGAGAGGGCTTGGCGTGAGAAAAAAATTTATGAGAAGTTCCTTCTTATGAATTCAAATGGGTGCAATGGAAGTGAGGTGGCGCATGGAGATTGGGTCAAGGTGGTTTAATTATTTAAACCAACCTAATTGAACCAAATAAGTTAGGTCCAATTAGACTAATTTAAACCCAACTTAATTAGGCTTAATTAGGCTCAATAAAATTTTAATCAAATCAAGAATTGATTAAGTCCAACTCTTGATCAAATCAGGGACCAAACCATCTCGACGATTAGGTCAACTCTTAACCTAATCGGGTCAAACCCAACTGAATCCAATTCAATTGGACTTGATCCAAAAATAATTACTCAATCAAATTGAGTTAATTAATGATTAAATCACTAATTAAACCACTCATAAATACTGAGTCCAAATCTGATGGGCAATCGGGCATCAGAATTCATCGATATGTAACTCTGATCGAAAAGTCCCAACCAGTGGGACTCTTGACCCCGATACCCATAATGTGTGGAACTCGTGATCAGAGAATCCTGATTCTCGATCACTGAGTCTCAAATATGTAGGATTCTACACCAGCCATCAGATCAGATAGGAACCTCTAATGTGTGTGACCCCGCAGGTTCGAACCTAAGCCGATAGCACAGGAACCAATTCCTGTACTAATCGAAGTGACCATCTAGCAATGGTACCTGACATCCAGATAGGTCGAATAGTCACAATCGCAACACTCAGAACCTATATGAATATGGTTACTGTATAATTCATCCTTTTGACCCCTGTGTTTAGGACGAATCAGGGTTAAACTGTCAACCCTGATCAGATCATCCGAATCGTGCTCAACTCAAACAGTCCTGTGACTCCTCACAAGGACTACTCTGGCCAAGATTTTGCTAAATTGAAACACGACTGTACACAGCTCTTAAACTAGAGTAGTCAATCCCATTTTGACACACGCACCGATAAGTCAAGTACTTGACTACACCCAGCAGCCTTCCGTCACTGAATTAGAAATTCAGGTAGTCCAGTGCCTAAGTGTAGTGAGTTGCTTGCAAGTCACCGTGGTGGTCTCAGGTCGGAGGGACATTTATACCCATATTCCATCAGAGCAAATCTTGACAGCAGAAATCGCTCCGAAGTCGGTCACGTTCAGTGCAGATGTACCCTTACATCTTACCCGTATGCCATACCAGTGTCTCCACACTCCTTGGTTAAGAGGACAACCAACCTATATGGCATACAACGACCTATGCTTGATAAACATTGTTGTCCTTGGTAACAACATATCATTTGGTCGCGAACTGGTTTAAGGACTAAATGATAAATCCTCCTTTGTCGAGTCTAAATAGTCCTAAGGACTTCACCACAACATAGGAGTTCATTAGAAGATGAAACATTTTGTGATGAAAAAATATCAAAATAATTTTTATTAATTCATAATTCATGTACAAATACAAAAATGAGCACAACTGTCAATAGGCTGACGATTGACTTTGGGACACTATTTCCAACAATCTTTCACTTAAATCTAAAGTCAATCGGTGCAGTATCTAATACCCATCTTTGACTTGTAGTCGTCGAACTCTTTCACCGCAATGGCTTTAGTAAATGGGTCGGCCAGGTTCTCCTTTCCGTCAATCTTCTGAAGATCGATGTCACCTCGATCCATAATTTTTCGGATGAGATGGTAGCAGCACAGAATATGCTTCGTCTGCTGGTGTGTCTTTGGTTCCTTCACCTGAGCAATGGCTCCAGAACTGTCACAGTAGAGCAGAACTGGACCAACAAGGGAGGGTGCTACTCCGAGCTCGGTGATGAATTTCTTCAGGCACACCGCTTCTTTGGCAGCATCTGATGCAGCGACATACTCCACCTCGCAAACTGAATCAGCCACTGAGTGCTGCTTGGAATTTTTCCAGCAGATAGCCCCACCATTAAGGGTAAAAATAAATCCTGACACACTTTTGCTGTCATCGTGATTAGACTGGAAACTAGAGTCTGTAAACCCTATAAGTCTCAAGTCCGATTCACCATAAACAAGCCACTAGTCCTTAGTATTTCTTAAATACTTCAGAATGGTTTTAACAACCTTCCAGTGATTCTCTCCTGGATCAGATTGGTATCTACTCACTACCCCTAGTGAGTATGCCACATCTGGTCATGTACATATCATGGCGTACATGATAGATCCCACTGTCGAAGCATATGGAATCCTACCCATACGCTCTCTCTCTTGAGGTGTTGTCGGACAACCCTCTTCGAGAGAGAAATTTCATGGCCTATCGGAAGATAGCCTTTCTTGAAATTCTCCATGCTGAACCTCTTCAGCATAGTATCAATGTACGTGGACTGAGATAAACCAAGCAACCTTTTAGATCTATCCCTATAGATTCTCATCCTTAAGATGTAGGAAGCTTCTCTCAGATCCTTCATGGAGAACTGTGACGATAGCCAAATCTTTATTCCCTGTAATGTAGGGACATCATTCCCGATTAAGAGAATGTCATCCACATACAATACAAGAAATACTACTACTGGACCATTAACCCACTTATAAATGCATGGCTCTTCTCCGTTCTTAACGAAGCCATACGTCTTGATCGTCCTATCAAAATGTATGTTCCAACTCTGGAATGCCTGCTTAAGTCCATAAATAGACCTCTATAGTCTGCACACCTTAGACTCATCAGTGGATGTGAATCCTTCAGATTGTATCATATACACCTCTTCATCCAGCTCTCCGTTTAGGAAAGCTATCTTCACATCCATCTGCCAGATTTCATAGTCCAGATGGACAGCTATCGCAAGCATAATCCGAATAGATTTGAGCATTGCCACAGGAGAAAATGTCTCGTCATAGTCTATACCATAATGTTGAGGATATCCCTTGGCAACCAGACGGACTTTATAGGTTTTCATCCTTCCGTCTACGCCCCTCTTCCTCTTGAAGACCCACTTACACCCTATGGGTTTTACTCCTTCGGGTGGGTCAACCAATGTCCACACATCGTTGACTTTCATGGACTCCATTTCGGATTTCATGGCCTCTAGCCATTTCTCAGAGTCGGGTCTCTGCATTGCATCCATGTAGGTGATCGGATCCTCATCGTTTTCATCAAGTTCGATAGGATCGCCGTCTCGGATCAAGAAACCATAGTATCTGTCCGGTTGATGTGGTACTCTACCAGATCGCCTTAAGGGTGCTTGAACAATGGGCTTCGGATCTGATCTAACCAAATCTGGTTCAGGTTCAGCAACTTGTGTCGATTTTTTCATCTGCCAAACTTCATCAAGTTCGATCTTAGAGGCAACAGTCCCTTCATCAAGGAATTTTTTTTCCAAAAAAGATTGCCTTAAGGCTGACAAACACTTTTTGCTCATCAGCTAGGTAGAAGCAATACCATTTGGTCTCTTTTGGGTACCCTATAAAATTATACTTATCAGACCTAGGTCCAAGCTTGTCCATAATTAAACATTTAACATAAGCCGGACACCCCCAAACCCTAAGGTGCGAGAGTACTGGCTTACGTCCTATCCATATCTCATATGGCATTTTGATTACAGACTTACTCCGAACTCTATTTCGAAGGTAACAAGCCGATTCGAGTGTATATCCCCAGAGGAAGATCGGCAGATCAGCAAACCCCATCATGGATCAAACCATGTCCAACAAGGTCCGATTCCTCCTTTCAGATACACCATTATGTTGTGGTGTTCCAGGAGGAGTCCACTGAGAGAGAATCCCATTCTCCCCAAGATATGTCAGAAAATCATTGGAAAGGTATTCACCTCCTCGATCAGATCAAAGAGTTTTAATACACTTTCCAGTTTATTTTTCTACCTCATTTCGGAATAGTTTGAACATTTCAAACGACTCTGATTTATGCTTCATTAAATAGACATACCCATACCTCGATAGGTCGTCTGTGAAGGTTATAAAGTAGAAATATCCACCTCTTGCACTTAAGCTCATGGGTCCACATACATCAGAATGTACCAGAGCCAAGAGTTCACTAGCTCGCTCACCTTTTTCAGTAAAAGATGATTTGGTCATTTTACCAAGAAGACAATACTCATAAGTTGGAAGTGATTCACAATCACCTACTTCAAGAATTTCTTCTTGAGCCAACCTGTTTATCCTGTTCTTATTGATATGACCTAGCCTATAGTGCCAAAGGTAGACTTCTGACACATTATCTATTCTAGGGCATTTATCGGAGGTTTGAACCACATTAACAGGTTGTGATAGAAAGTAAATTTCATTATTAAGTTGTCCAACAAACATTGTAACACCATTCAAAATGATATTGCAAATATTTTCTTTTATTAAAAATTGATAACCGTTCATAGCCAAAAGGCCTACAGAAATAATATTTAATAAAAAGCTTGGACAATAGTGACATTCACTCAGAATTATATTTCGAGAATTGATTACAAGGTTCATGATTCCTAATGCTAGAACTAGAACTTTACTTCCATCTCCAATGTTCAGGAATCTCTCGCCTTCATCAAATCTCCTACTGACCTGTAGACCCTGCATCGAATTGCAAATATGATAAGGATTTTCGGTATCCAATACCTAGGCAGTAGTATCACAAATGAAAAAGTTGCAAGGTGTTATCATATAAGTACCTTGCTTCTTCTTCGGTCTGTTCGGGTCCAGTGAGGCAATGTATAGAGGACAATTCCTCTTCCAGTGCCCCTGCTTCTTGCAAAAGAAGCACTCCGTCTGGCTCTGGTCGGGCTTGCGCTTCTTAGTCTAACCATGTGCAGACATCCTAGCATGCGGTTGCACCTTCTTATTCTTCTTCTTCTTGTTCTTCTTTCCTTTCTTAAAGGGTCGACGATCAGAAGAAGACCCTCCCACAATATTTACCAACTCCTTATGGAGCTGGTGGTCCTTCTCAAAGTTCTGCAGTAACCCCAACAAGCCGTGGTAGTTCACTGCAGGCTTTGTCATTCGAAAATGTGTAAGGAAGGGAAGGAAGGACTTGGGCAGAGAATTAAGAATCGCATCCTTACCGAACTGCTCGTACAGGGGAAAGCCCAGTTTACTTAAGCGCTCAATCATTTCGATCATGTACAGTACATGATCAGGGACTGAGGTTCCATCCCTCATCCGAGCATTGAAAATGGCACAACTAGTTTTGTGCCTTTCAACGTCGTCAGGCGTGCCAAAGGAGTCATTCAACATTTGAAGCATCTCCTATGGTTGGGCATTCTCGAACCTGCGGCTGAACTCATCATTCATTGCCGCCAGCATAATGCACCGAACGGTGGTGCGATCGTTGAACCACTTCTGATAAGTGTCTCGGACCGTCCCTCTAACGTTCGAGACTGGCTCCTCAGGTGCCAGATCCGTTACTACATAAAGGATCCGCTCATGCTCAAGGACGATTTTTAATTTTCGATACCAGCTATCGAAATTAGGTCTCATGAGCTTGTCATTATCTAATAATGACCGGAGGGATAGGGTAGTGGCCATAGCTTCATAAAGGAAAATCAGACCTCTATTAATACATAAATTATAAATACTAAAGACTTGGACTTTAGTCTAAAGTTTCTCTCCGTATTTTTACGAACTGGTAGCCTCAACCTCCAATTCGAGAAATTACTTTAATTCCTTAGTGGGTACTAGAATCCACACAGACTACACACGAGCCCAACTTTGGTTGGTCAACCCATGTGCATCTATGGGTAGGTTCATAACCAGTTGTTTCTCTAAACAACTTCTAGTAATTGATTTTGTCCCAGAACCTAATCAGTAGGCTTTGGCCTCCACTGAAAAGATCTGGTTAAATCCAACCATTAACATGATTTGATTTGGTGAATCGGACCAATAAATAATCAGACCCGACTTTGGCCGGCCAACCTGATCACCATCAGAAAGACTCAAACCAAATTATCATATTATGAATGATAATTCCATTAGTCAATAAGCACTAGGCCTTTGGGCCTCCAATGATTATTAAACTAATGGACTCATTATCACTCACTTAATGGGAGGCTATGACTTAGTTATCAATATAACTTAATCATTTTTAGGGACCTAATAATTTTTGAGGATTTTATTAAAGAATAGATGAGAAGAAAATATCCAGCCAATTTTAATCCTCCCACTGACTTCACCAAGTCAGATTAAAAAGGATTTAATTAAAGCTGGCATTAGGAGCACCTAAATCAGTCAAACTGATTTACCTAATGACATGGGTGAGCCCTAATCATCAAGTGATCTAATCAAAATCTAACTCACCAGGTTGGCCAGATAAGTGAGATCAGTGGTGGGGATAAGCCATTAACTCGTTAAAGATCGAATCACTGCGAGTAGCTCCCACTTAAAAACCACTGGTCAAACTGCCAAACTTATCTTAGACACCAACCGGTTCATTAGTTTTAATTTGATCAACTTAGTAAATAGGGTTCCACCGTGTAGCCATGAATTAAGTCCATCTTGGTCTAGTTAAAGATATGGACCCATTCAACTACAACTATTGGAGTTGAGTCTAGAGTATCCTTGACCTAATCTAATTCAACTTTTGATTAGATTTGACTAATTACTCTAATTTAGTCCATTTCTTTAAGCTAACCTTAGGTCTAACCCAATTATGGACCTAATCCATCTAATCCATTGACCCTCAAGTTTATACAATTGTCTTAGGTCTTAATTCACAATTCTAGACCTACTAGACAACACTTAATTCTTTTAATTAAGTATTTGGGTTGATGGGTCAGGGTTTGGCATTTTGAAAATAATTTTCAAATTTGAAAAATTTTATTTTCTGTTCACCAAATATGTTGACTCATTTCACAAATAAATCAGCACATTTCATAAATAGCAATCCCATTGCTAATTACATAACAGAAAATAACTCAATCAAAATAAATCATGAATATTCCTTTAGATCTAATCTAACACATTCATGATAAATTTCATAATTGAATCTTTACAATTAATTCCTTTTGCTGCTTCATCTGCATGAGATATAATTACAGCGGCACCCCTACCGCCATAGGAGACCCCATCAAATGGGAGGAGAGGGCCTTTAAACCCTATTTTTCTCCTATGATCGGACGGCCATGGCAACAAACCCAATTCGATTACTTGCTACTTGGATCAAGTATATCTAAATATATCAATTTCAAAATTTAAATTTCAAATTTCAAATTTTAAAATTTGAATTTCAAATTTCAAACAAATTTCAAATTTCAAATTTCAAATTTTGAATTTTAAATTTTAAATTTCAAATTTGAAATTTCAATCAAATTTCAAATTTTAAATTTCAAAATTTTGAATTTTGAATTTTGAATTTTGAATTTCAAATTTTAAATTTCAAATTTTGAATTTTAAATTTTTAAATTTTGAATTTTGAATTTCGAACAACTTTCAAAATTTAAATTTTAAATTTTGAATTTTAAATTTCAAATTTAAATATTTAGATTACAACTTAATCTATGTATGCAAATATATATATCATATCTAAGAACCCACTCTGATACCATTTGTGAGGAAATTCAGTGCAGGGGTAAAATGGTAATTTTAAAATTTTTTCAAAATTATAATTTTACTGTGGAAAAATATTAATTAATCTAATTAATTAATATAAATTTATTCTATACTAGGATCTAAATATAATATATAGCATGCATTCATTTAAATTTAAATTTTAAATTCAAACAGTAAACAATTTACTGTAATGTGTTCAGAACACAATATCTTTATGCAGGTAGTAGATCGCCGTAATCTGATCACCATCGGGAGAGTCTGATCATCGCGACATAGCCACACAGTGTGTCTGACCTCTGCAGATCATCCACATAAAGCTTCCGATCTGATCGACTCCTCACGAGTACTAGCTCGTTGTAGAGTCCTTTTGACGGTCGATGCTAATCGAACTCCTTCGATCGATGTCTGTCGATTCCTTGGATGCTCCGGATTATCAACAGATGTGCTTGAGAGGATGTTGAAGATCTCCCTAAGATTTTGTGGGCTCACGATAATCGTAGCTCACTTTCTCACTTCCCGAATCCCAGGCTAAAACTCTAGGGAACTCACCGGAAACCTTGCACCCACTTTTTTTTCTTTTCTTTCTTTTTCTCTTAGAAGGATATGGACTACCTTCTCATACACAAGACTTCTCATGCCCCAAAATTTTTCTCCAAAAATCTTCTTCTTGCACGCCCCACTCTTCTCCTCCTTTTATAACAACGTCAAACGTCTTATCCAAAAGAAAGGATAAAAATGAGTAATTGCACATTTGAATTCAAATCAAATTTTGAATTCAAATGGACACCAACTCATCCCTTATCCACTAAAGATGTGAGGCGTGGCTTAAATTGTGCATGGAGTGATTTCATGAGAAACCTTTTCTCATGTAATAAATGGGGTGTAAAAAAAGGGATAAGGTGCAAAGATTGATTGCCCATTCAAATTCAAACTTTATTTTGAATTTGAATGGCCAACCAAGCATCCTTATCCATTCAATTTGCACATTAAAGTGGGGAGTGGAGAGGGCTTGGCGTGAGAAAAAAATTTATGAGAAGTTCCTTCTCATGAATTCAAATGGGTGCAATGGAAGTGAGGTGGTGCATGGAGATTGGGTCAAGATGGTTTAATTATTTAAACCAACCTAATTGAACCAAATAAGTTAGGTCCAATTAGACTAATTTAAATCAAACTTAATAAGGCTTAATTAGGCTCAATAAAATTTTAATCAAATTAAGAATTGACTAAGTCCAATCTCTGATCAAATCAGGGACCAAACCATCTCGACGATTAGGTCAACTCTTAACCTAATCGGGTCTAACCCAACTGAATCCAATTCAATTGGACTTGATCCAAAAATAATTACTCAATCAAATTGAGTTAATTAGCTATCAAATCACTAATTAAACCTCTTATAAATACTGAATCCAAATCCGATGGAAAATCGGGCATCAGAATTCATCGATATGTAACCCTGATCGAAAAGTCCCAACTAGTGGGACTCTTGACCCCGGTACCCATAATGTGTGGAACTTGTGATCAGAGAATCCTGATTCTCGATCACTGAGTCTCAAATATGTAGGATTCTACACCAGCCATCAGATCAGATAGGAACCTCTAATGTGTGTGACCCCGCAGGTTCGAACCTAAGTCGGTAGCACAGGAACCAATTCCTGTACTAATCGAAGTGACCATCTAGCAATGGTACTCGACATCCGGATAGGTTGAATAGTCACAATCGCAACACTCAGAACCTACATGAATATGGTTACTGTATAATTCATCCTTTTGACCCCTGTGTTTAGGATGACTCAGGGTTAAACTGTCAATCCTGATCAGATCATCCGAATCGTGTTCAACTCAAACAGTCCTGTGACTCCTCACAAGGACTACCCTGGCCAAGGTTTTGATATTGAAACACGACTGTACACAGCTCTTAAACTGGAGTGGTCAATCCCATCTTGACACACGCACCGATAAGTCAAGTACTTGACTACACCCAGCAGCCTTCCGTCACTGAATTAGAAATTCAGGTAGTCCAGTGCCTAAGTGTAGTGAGTTGTTTGCAAGTCACCGTGGTGGTCTCAGGTCGGAGGGACATTTATACTCATATTCCATCAGAGCAAATCTTGACAGCAGAAATAGCTCCAGAGTCGGTCACGTTCAGTGCAGACGTACCCTTACATCTCATCTGTATGCCATACCAGTGTCTCCACACTCCTTGGTTAAGAGGACAACCAACCTATATGGCATACAACGACCTATGCTTGATAAACGTTGTTGTCCTTGGTAACAACGTATCATTTGGTCGCGAACTGGTTTAAGGACTCAACGACAAATCCTCCTTTATCGAGTCTAAATAGTCCTAAGGACTTCACCACAACATAGGAGTTCATTAGAAGATGAAATATTTTGTGATGAAAAAATATCAAAATATTTTTTATTAATTCATCATTCATGTACAAATACAAAAATGAGTACAACCGTCAACAGGCTGACGATTAGCTTTGGGACACTATTCCCAACACATAGAGCGTATAATAAAACAAGTTATAAGCTCATCATACAAGCATAAATCATGTATATTTCACAATCATGAATCATAAATCATTTCTGTCATGTATTTGTGTCATGTTTCAAAAATATTGCTCACAGATGTTCATGCTAAGGTCACTCTTATATCCGTGACAGGGTTATGTTTCTTAATCGACAGAGTTCTTAATTTATGTGCCAACTTTATACCCGCTGGCAGGGCCATGTTTCGTGTGGATGCTAGCTCCGGATGTCGATCTTTCCGAAAGGATTCATTCATAGCCATCTGAGAGTCTTTTTGGAATCATTATATCTTTTTCTTAAAACATACATATACATAGATGAAAAATAATAAAATTCCATGCTTCATAATCATGCAACTTTTTATAAAATACATTCATGCAATCAATGCTCATAATAAAACATGCTTTTTCATATCACATATGCTGATCCTGATTTTATGAAAAATATGACTTCATCAATAAGAGATCATATGCATCAAAATCATGGAGATTTTAAAAATAAATAAGGAGCGTAAGATCTACATACCTCATTCATCTTAGATCTTCAGATTTCGTTAGAAGAATCAGCTAATCCTATTTAAAATATCAAATCATCGTCAATTTCTATTCCAAGAATATAATAAGATTAAATCATAAGGAAAGAGGATGGTTGATCGGATGTGTCAGACCATCCAGATACCAGGACAATTCAGGATCTCTGATCTGAGGGTCAGATTCAAGTGACTTGATCAAGAAATTGTGAAGCACAGATTA
The DNA here is from genome assembly GCF_000442705.2 of Elaeis guineensis. NCBI lineage: Eukaryota > Viridiplantae > Streptophyta > Magnoliopsida > Arecales > Arecaceae > Elaeis > Elaeis guineensis. Next base: position 82,461,088 of record NC_026004.2, on the reverse strand, counting down.
GATCAAGATCAATCAATAGAGTTCATTAATAATGAATTTGAAAGATCCTTGATATGATCAAATGAGGTTGACATACAGCACAGATAACAAAGCAACTTCAGATCATCTTATTAGAATTAATATGAACCCCTAAAAGATGAAGGCATGACTCAGTACAGGATTCATAGACCTTCTTAGAGAGAGAAAGTCGATCATGAGAGGAAAAATAGAGAGAAAGTAGAGAGAGAATCTTCGTATCCTTCAAAAGTGACAATCATGATTGAGATCATCAGAAGAGATCATATCAAGGTAACTCAATATGGATTAACTATGATCAGATGCTATAAATTTCGAATAAGGGCCAGACTGGGATCCAACCTACTGCACGACTTTCGAAGTGATTTAAGATCATCTTATTTTTACCTCAAATTTGTCCTAAGATCCATGATGTAGTTAGAGAGAGTAGGAGAGAGAAATTTTAGAGAGAGAAAGTGAGAGAAATTTTAGAGAGAGAAAGAGAGAGAGAAAGAGGGGGAGAGAGGAGAGAGAAAATTCTCTCTCTCTCTCTCTCTTTTTCTTTTATTTTCTTTTATTTTCTTTTTCTTTTTTTTTCTTTTCTTTTCTTTTCTTTTCTTTTTTTTCTTTTCTTTTCTTCTTCTTCTTCTTTCTTTCCTTTTATTCTTTCTCTTCCCAATCGAACAGAGGAGGGACCGAGGGAAGGGGCTCGATGGCTCGAGCTCCGACGAAGGGTAGCGGTACGATCAAAGGTCAGATGACAGGAGAAGGTGGCGGTAGAGCCAAAGATGGCCGGCAACGAGGTTCAGTTGGTAGAGATCAGAAAGCAAACAGAAAATAAGGGACCCACCCCTTTTTCTCTTATTTTCTGATCATTGGCCGGTCGTCGGCTGCCAAGGCCTCTCGAGAAAGCAAGATAGAAAGATCATGGAAATGCTACATCGGTGTGGCACCACGGGCGATGGCGCCGGTGGTCGAAAAAGAGGAAGAAAGGCTCGGCCGAATAGGGAAAGAACAGGGCCATCCCTATTCATAAGTTTTCCGTCGATCCCGACGGCCGGTGAGGGTGTGCAAGGCCATGGAAAGAAGGGAAAGGAAGAGAGAAAGAAAGAGAAGAGCTTACCTCAAGCTTCAGCAGCGTCGTCGGCTTCAATTTTCGACAAGCACGATTACGGAGAGGCCACAGCTTTAATAGCCGAAATGGAGGAGAAGGTGACATTCTAATCGGGATTCATTGGAGAAGAAGACTCCTATCGGGAGTCTTCTTCCCATTTTCCCCTTTTTTTTTGGTTTTGTTTTGGGCTTAGTGGGCTTTAGGCCCAACGGGCTGGGTTATCACATTCTACCCCCTTAAAAAAAAATCATCCTCAAAATTTAACATACCTTCATTTTTAAATAAGTGTAGATATCTCGTCTTCATATCATCTTCAAGCTCCCATGTAGCCTCTCTCTCTTCATGATTACTTCAATGAATCTTCACATATGGAATGATGCGTCGTCTTAGAACTTATTTTTTTCGATCAATAATTCGGAGGAGAAATTCTTCATAGGTTAAGTCTTCATAAACTTGCAATGGCTCATACTTTATCACAAATTTGGATCAGGTATAAACTTTCTCAGTAGTGAAGCATGAAAGACATTATGCACTTTAGGTAAATCCGATAGTAAGGAGAGTTCGTAAGCAACATCTCCTACTCGGCTCAAAATTTCAAAAAGTGCAATATATCGCAGACTCAGCTTGCCATGTCTCCCAAACCTCATGACACTTTTTGTAGGTGATACTTTTAGAAAATTATGATCACCGATCTGAAATTTCAATTCTCTTCTTTTTCTATCTGGCCAACTCTTCTGTCTATCCTGTATTGCCTGGAGTCTTTCCTTGATCAGATAGATTTTTTTTCTAGCATCCTTTTTATTATCAGTAAAATTCTTCCTTATTTACAATTAACGTATTTCATAATATCTTTTGATTTAAAGGATTAATATTTCTAATCAATTCAGACCACCACGCTTTTACTGCACACTCTGATCTCGACTTACCAAATTATCTAAGTCTATAAAAATATCTTTGTATATTAAATCAATCAAAGATAGATCCAACTTTCATATTTCATATAAAATTTAGGATAAAATTTAAGGTTTTCTTGTCATTACTATCTCTTAGGCATAGCACATCAAAAATAAATCTTCATCCACCTTCTATATTTGAACTTATTATATAAGCTTCACCACTCCTCAAGAATCCAATATGTCTAGAATTAATTTGAGTTAACCTTCGATTTACCTTACAATCATTTAGACAACTTCCAAACTAACTTTTTTTTACAAAAAAATTAACATCAAAATCAGCAAAGTTATCATGTCCTTTATCCATATAGGTTTAGCATTCCAATGTCATCGAATATACCCAACATAATATATCAATACCTCCCACTTCATTCTAGGGTCAACACTTCTCATACTCAGGTCAACCTTGCTAATTGAAATCTAAGATATAACTCATCAATTCTATTATAGATATCATATGTCACTTATAGATAAATTTCATCATAATACCTATTGATTCGAAATCAAATTATTGAATCCTTTCTTGTATATCTATCATGTTCCTCATGATTTTAGCCTCAAGTTCAAATATCACTAAAGTCACAATCCCGAATAATGATAATCTTAAGCTCAAATACCACTTAAGTCATATTCTCTAGTGATCATAATCTAAACTTTATATAATTCTATCATGTCCTTAATGATCATAATCTTAAGTTCTGATATTATTCTATCATATCCTAATCATTTATATCATTTATATCATAATCCCCAATGATTATAACCTAAGCTCTGATACCATAAAATGTCACGCCCCAAATCCGGGACATAACATGACCATGCTACCGAGGGAGAGAGCCCACGATAACACGAAGCCAACCCATCATAATCATCTAAAATTCAATAAATAAAAGATTCAGTTCCATTATTCATCAAATATTTGAACCAATATTGGTTTAGAGCATCTAAATCCAAAGATGAAATAATCCAAACCTCAAAATTCATAATAGCTACAATCCATAAACTGAATTCTTAGTACAAAATTTCCAAGCTTGTTTTGCTGATTCCCAAGCCTGGATTCCCTTGTCACCAGTCCTAGCCTTATTTCTCTATACATGGAAAAGAAAACAAAAAGAATATGAGCTACACTAGCTCAGTAAGTAGACTTCCGCTTCTTTACCGGATCAAGCATAAGTTTTCTATGATAATGCATCATTTAGCAAATAACAATTATTGTAAAAATAAATATTTCATAGAGCGTATAATAAAATAAGTTATAAGCTCATCATATATGCATAAATCATGTATATTTCACAATCATAAATCATAAATTATTTCTGTCATGTATTTGTGTCATGTTTCAAAAATATTGCTCACAGATGTTCGTGCTAAGATCACTATTATATCCGTGACAGGGTCATATTTCTTAATCAACAGAATTCTTAATTCATGTGCCAACTTTATACCCACTGGCAGGATCATGTTTCATGTGGATGCTAGCTCCGGATGTTGATCTTCCCGAAGGGATTCATGCATAGCTATCTGAGAGTCTTTTTGGAATCATTATATCTTTTTCTTAAAACATACATATACATAGATGAAAAATAATAAAATTTCATACTTCATAATCATGCAACTTTTTATAAAATACATTCATGCAATCAATGCTCATAATAAAATATGCTTTTTCATATCACATATGCTGATTCTGATTTTACAAAAAATATAACTTCATCAATAAGAGATCATATGCATCAAAATCATAGAGATTTTAAAAATAAATAAGATCTACATACCTCATTCATCTTAGATCTTCAGACTTCGTTAGAAAAATCAGCTAATCCTATTTAAAATATCAAATCATCATCAATTTCTATTCCAAGAATATAATAAGATTAAATTATAAGAAAAGAGGACTGTTGACCGAATGTGTCGGACCATCCAGATACCAGGGCAATTCAGGATCTTTGATCTGAGGGTCAGATTTAAGTGACTTGATTAAAAAATTATGAAGCACAGATTAGATCAAGATCAATCAATAGAGTTCATTAATAATGAATTTGAAAGATCTTTGATATGATCAAATGAGGTTGACATACAGCACGGATAACAAAGCAACTTCGGATCATCTTGTTAGAATCAATATAAACCCCTAAAAGATGAAGGCATGACTTGGTACAGGATTCATAGACCTTCTTAGAGAGAGAAAGTTGATCATGAGAGAGAAAATAAAGAGAAAGTGGAGAGAGAATCTTCGTATCCTTCAAAAGTGGCAATCATGATCGAGATCATCAGAAGAGATCATATCAAGGTAACTCAATATGGATTAACTGTGATCAGATGCTATAAATTTCGAATAAGGGCCAAACTGGGATCCAACCTACTGCACGACTTTCGAAGTGATTTCAGATCATCTTATTTTCATCTCAAATTTGTCCTAAGATCCGCGATGTAGTTAGAGAGAGTAGGAGAGAGAAATTTTAAAGAGAGAAAGTGAGAGAAATTCTAGAGAGAGAAAGAGAGAGAAAGAGAGGGAGAGAGGAGAGAGAAAATTCTCTCTCTCTCTCTCTTTTTCTTTTCTTTTCTTTTCTTTTTTTTTTTTTTTCTTTTTTTTTTTTTCTTTTCTTTTCTTTTTTTTTGTCTTTTTCTTTTTCTTTTCTTTTCTTCTTCTTCTTCTTTCTTTCCTTTTTTTCTTTCTCTTCCCAGCCGAACAGAGGAGGGACCGAGGGGAGGGGCTCGATGGCTCGGGCTTCGACGAAGGGCGGCGACATGACCGGAGGTCTGACGACAGGAGAAGGTGGCGGTGGAGCCAAAGATGACCGACGACGAGGTTCAACTGGTAGAGATTAGAAAGCAAACGAAAAATAAGGGACCCGCCCCTTTTCCTCTTGTTTTTCGATCATTGGCCGGTCGCCGGTGGCCAAGGACTCTCGAAAAAGCAAGATAGGAAGATCATGGAAATGCTACATCGGTGTGGCACCATGGGCAATGGCGTTGGTGGTTGGAAAAGAGGAAGAAAGGCTCGGCTGAACAGGGGAAGAATAGGGCCATCCCTATTCATAAGTTTTTTATCAATCCCGACGGTCGGTGAGGGTGTGCAAGGCCATGGAAAGAAGGGAAAGGAAGAGAGGAAAAAGGAGAAGAGCTTACCTCAAGCTTCAGCAGCGTCGTCAGCTTCAATTTTCGACGAGCACAATTACGGAGAGGCCACAGCTTTAATGGCCGAAATCGAGGAGAAGGTGAGGGAGAAAGGTTGGTGGAGGTTCTTAGGGAAGGGGGAGAACTATTTATAGAGAGCCCTAGGGCCCCGGTGGTCCTAGGACTCCCATTCTAATCGGGATTCGCCAGAGAAGAAGACTCCTATCGGGAGTCTTCTTCTCGTTTTCCTTTTTTTTTTTGGTTTTGTTTTGGGCTTAGTGCGCTTTAGGCCCAGCAGGCCGGGTTATCACATTGATACCATAAAATATCACACCCCAAATCCGAGACATAATACGGTCATGCTACCAAAAGAGAGAGCCCATGATAACACGAAGCCAACCCATCATAATCATCTAAAATTCAACAAATAAAAGATTCAGTTCCATTATTCATCAAATAATTGAACCAATATTGGTTCAGAGCATCTAAATCCAAAAGTAAGTACCAACCCGAATCTCAACATTCATAAATAACTATAAATCTGTGATTATAAAATAATTAAACTTCTGCTACCAAATTTTCAAGCTTGCTATGCAGATCTTCAAGCCTGGATTTTTTTTGCCGATCCTAACTTTATTCCTCTGTTCAAACAAAAAGAAAACAAAAAGAATATGAGCTACACTAGCCCAGTAAGTAGAACTTGCGCTTTCTAATCAGATCAAGCATAAGTTTTTCATGATAATGTAATATTTAGAAAATAATAGGTAATACAAAATAAAGCATTTCATAGAGCATATAACAAAACAAGTTATAAACTCATCATGCATGCATAAATCATGTATATTTCACAATCATGAATCGTAAATCATTTTCATCATGTATTCATGTCATGTTTCAAAATATTGCTCACAGATATTCATGCTAAGGTCACTATTATACCCATGATAGGGCCATATTTCTTAATCGATAGAGTTCTTAATTCATGTACCAACTTTATATCCACTGGCAGGGCCATGTTTCGTGTGGATGCTAGCTCTGGATGTCGACCTTCCCGAAGAGATTCATTTATAGCCATCTAAGAGTCTTTTTGGAATCATTATATCTTTTTCTTAAAATATATATATACATAGATGAAAAATAATAAAATTTTATGCTTCATAATCATGCAACTTTTTATAAAATACATTTATGCAATTAATGCTCATAATAAAATATATTTTTTCATATCACATATGCTGATCCTGATTTTACGAAAAATATGATTTCATCAATAAGAGATCATATGCATGAAAATCATGGAGATTTTAAAAATAAATAAGGAGCGTAAGATCTACATACCTCATTCATCTTAGATCTTCAGACTTCGTTAGAAGAATCAGCTAATCCTATTTAAAATATCAAATCATCATCAATTTCTATTTCAAGAATATAATAAGATTAAATCATAAGGAAAGAAGACTATTGACTGGATGTGTCGGACTATCCAGATACCAGGACAATTCAGGATCTCTGATCTGAGGGTCAGATTTAAGTGACTTGATCAAGAAATTGTGAAGCACAGATTAGATCAAGATCAATTAATAGAGTTCATTAATAATGAATTTGAAAGATCTTTGATATGATCAAATGAGGTTGACATACAGCACAGATAACAAAGCAACTTCGGATCATCTTGTTAGAATCAATATGAACCCCTAAAAGATGAAGGCATGACTCGATATAGGATTCATAGACCTTCTTAGAGAGAGAAAGTCGGTCATGAGAGAGAAAGTAGAGAGAAAGTGGAGAAAAAATCTTCGTATCCTTCAAAAGTGGCAATCATGATCGAGATCATCAGAAAAGATCATATCAAGGTAATTCAATATGGATTAACTGTGATCAGATGCTATAAATTTTGAATAAAGACCAGACTGGGATCCAACCTACTGCACGACTTTTGAAGCGATTTTAGATCATCTTATTTTCACCTCAAATGTGTCTTAAGATCCACGATGTAGTTAGAGAAAGTAGGA
>NC_026004.2:82337629-82453798 GCF_000442705.2 Elaeis guineensis | reverse complement strand
GCTCATAATAAATATATTTTTTCATATCACATATGCTGATCCTGATTTTACGAAAAATATGATTTCATCAATAAGAGATCATATGCATGAAAATCATGGAGATTTTAAAAATAAATAAGGAGCGTAAGATCTACATACCTCATTCATCTTAGATCTTCAGACTTCGTTAGAAGAATCAGCTAATCCTATTTAAAATATCAAATCATCATCAATTTCTATTTCAAGAATATAATAAGATTAAATCATAAGGAAAGAAGACTATTGACTGGATGTGTCGGACTATCCAGATACCAGGACAATTCAGGATCTCTGATCTGAGGGTCAGATTTAAGTGACTTGATCAAGAAATTGTGAAGCACAGATTAGATCAAGATCAATTAATAGAGTTCATTAATAATGAATTTGAAAGATCTTTGATATGATCAAATGAGGTTGACATACAGCACAGATAACAAAGCAACTTCGGATCATCTTGTTAGAATCAATATGAACCCCTAAAAGATGAAGGCATGACTCGATATAGGATTCATAGACCTTCTTAGAGAGAGAAAGTCGGTCATGAGAGAGAAAGTAGAGAGAAAGTGGAGAAAAAATCTTCGTATCCTTCAAAAGTGGCAATCATGATCGAGATCATCAGAAAAGATCATATCAAGGTAATTCAATATGGATTAACTGTGATCAGATGCTATAAATTTTGAATAAAGACCAGACTGGGATCCAACCTACTGCACGACTTTTGAAGCGATTTTAGATCATCTTATTTTCACCTCAAATGTGTCTTAAGATCCACGATGTAGTTAGAGAAAGTAGGAGAGAGAAATTCTAGAGAGAGAAAGTGAGAGAAATTTTAGAGAGAGAAAGAGAGAGAGAAAGAGGGGGAGAGAGGAGAGAGAAAATTCTCTCTCTCTTTTTTTCTTTTCTTTTTTTCATTTTCATTTTCTTTTCTTTTCTTCTTCTTCTTTCTTTCCTTTTATTCTTTCTCTTCCCAGCCGAACAGAGGAGGGATCGAGGGGAGGGGCTCGATGGCTTGGGCTCCGACGAAGGGCGATGGCACGATCGGAGGTCTGACAATAGGAGAAGGTGGAGGTGGAGCCAAAGATGGCCGACGACGAGGTTCAGTCGGTAGAGATCAGAAAGCAAACGGAAAATAAGGGACCCGTCCCTTTTCCTCTTGTTTTTCGATCATTGACCGGTCACCGGTGGCCAAAGCCTCTCGGGAAAGCAAGATAGGAAGATCATGGAAATGCTACATCAGTGTGGCACCACGGGCGATGGCACTGGTGGTCAGAAAAAAGGAAGAAAGGCTTGGCCGAACAGGGGAAGAACAGGGCCATCCCTATTCATAAGTTTTCCGTCGATCCCGACGGCTGGTGAAGGTATGCAAGGCCATGGAAAGAAGGGAAAGGAAGAGAGGAAGAAGGAGAAGAGCTTACCTCAAGCTTCAACAGCATCGTCGGCTTCAATTTCCGACGAGCACGATTACAGAGAGGCCACAGCTTTAATGGCCGAAATCGAGGAGAAGGTGAGGGAGAAAGGCTGGTGGAGGTTCTTAAGGAAGGAGGAGAACTATTTATAGAGAGCTCTAGGGCCTCGGTGGTCCTAGGACTCCCATTCTAATCAGAATTCGTCGGAGAAGAAGACTCCTATCGGAAGTCTTCTTCCCGTTTTCCCCTTTTTTTTTTTGTTTTGTTTTGGGCTTAGTGGGCTTTAGGCCCAACAGGCCGGGTTATCACACAAGTTCTCCTACAATATTGGACTGATTATCTTCATCACCATCTTCATCTTTATTATTGTTACTGTCCTCATCAAGCCATTCTTCATCAGCCTCATTCTCATCTGATTCAAAACCTCGGTTGTCAAAATTTATTCCAGTGCTGACCCAATTATCGTCCTCTATTTGAGTGTCGTATCCCATACTTACTGCTATTACCAGCATAGAAGAAGTCACCATAGATGAAATCATTATAGGAGAAGTCATTATAGGACTTTGAATAATTAGATAACTAGGGACAACAGCATTAGAATACTATTCTGCAAACGTGGCCTTAACACTTATGGTTCGCACCATTGAACTTACGAAAGATGAAGAAGGTCCAGGGTATTATCCTCTTGGGTTAAAAGTCTACTAAAGTATCAAACCTCGGTACCATCATTTGAGTAGTATTTTCAGTAGAAAGTATATTTTTTTTTTCAATATATAATTCAATATATCGACATTCTAAAATTTTCAAGGGAAATGTCAGTATTTCTTAGATATCTTCATCATCATCAATTGGAACTAAGATATACTTGCTCTGCATTAACTGTCTCGATAAATTAGGAGATCACTATCTTAATTTAATTTCATATTTTTCTCTATCTATAGAAATACCACTGTATAGATGGTCCAATAATTCTTGACATGATAATGATGAAGACAGTCTAACCATTCGACTTGTAGGTTGACTGTATTGCACACCATCTTCGTCATTTTCTATTGTGCCATCATAATACAATAGTAGACGAATCCGAGTATTGGCCATTTTCTCACAAAAATCTGACAATATTAAAATCAAAATATTTAATATTAATTATTATTTTAATAAAATGACTTACATAATAAATACATCCTATCATCAACTAATAGGTAAAGATAGGTCCTATCCCATTCAGAAATTACATTAATTCTATAGATAAATATAGTAATCAAACGATATACAATAAGATTCGAAAGAATTTTCGACAGTATTTTTCTTTAGTTCTCTCAATACGATTGGAGATGTGTGAGAAGAACTAAAAGAAAATACTGTCTAAAATTTCTTTCGAATCTTCTGTATATCGTTTGATTACTGTAATTACCTATAGAATTAATTACAATTCTCAAACTGTCCAAACTGGACAGTCAATTGATCAATGTATATAATTCTTCCATCCATATGAAAAATATAAATATATGGATACCATAGAATATGTACATTAATTAAGAGATGGGTCTACGGTTCTATGCAATGCAATGTATTTAAATTTTTTAATCAAATTTTAGAAAAAATTAGATACCGATCGATTTTCAATAAATAACATTTCTACACTAACAGATACATTAACAAAAAAAATGACCAAAAAAGTTCAAAGAGAGAGAGAAGGAAAAGGAAGGGGGTGCGGTGTGGGTGGGAGAGGGTGTCAGACGGGCAGAGGGAGAGAGAAGAGAGGGCCGGTGCGGAGGGGGGGAGCAGCAGCCGTCGGAGGGCACGGGCAGCCACCGCAGGGGGGTTCGCATCAGACAGGTGCCCGATCGACAGAGGGCCAGCAGGGGGTGGTGGGCAGCCACCATGGGGGTGGGGGGCAGCCGCCGTCGGGGGGCGGGCAGCCACCGTGAGGGGGGGTGTCGCATCAGACGGGTGGCCGGCTGGTAGAGGGCCAGTGGGGGGTGCGGGCAGCCACCACGGGGGGTGTGGGGGCAGCCGCCGCTGGGGGGGGGGGAGGGGGCAGCTGGTGGGGGCGGGAGGGTGTCAGATGGGGGGAGGAGGAGGCTGCCATTGGGGGTGAGGGGCGTGGGGGGCCTGCCGTCGGGGGGAGGTGCACTGAGGGGCTGTCGAATGGGGGAAAGGAGGCGGCCGGGGAGGAAGAGGGACAGAGAAGGAAGAGGGGCTTATCGGCACGGGGAGAAGCTCGTCGGAGAAGATCGGCGGAGAAGAAGCTATTCAAAATGAATCAGGTTGGGTTTTTTTATGTAAAAATAAAAAATATCATTAAAAATGATATTTTTAGAATTTTTTGATGGATGCTGAGTTTTTTTTTTTAGTATACAGGTGGGTGCTGACTGGGATTGAAAAAATATCATTTTAAATAATATTTTAAAAAAAAATTATTTAAAATAATATTTTATAAGATTTATATTATTTACGTAATATATATATTAAATTGATAAAAAAAATATTAAATCGTATTAATACGGTAAAGAATTCAGAGTTTTTTTTAATTATTGTTATTATGATTTTATTTTTTTAATTTTTAAAATCAGTTTCTCTCGTTCTCTTCACGCTCCGATCCTCGCATTTCCTCTTGGTTACCCAACGGCAAGCCTTCGGCCTCGACTTCGACTCGACGGCCGGAGTACCTCGATTTCAGCCGCGACGGCGGCCTTCAGGTACCTTCCTCCCCGCCACCACTATTTGTTTTTATTTTTCTGATGGGTTCTCTTTTCTCTACACCAATCCATAGCCACACTGATGTTTATCTTGTTGGTCTCTTTCAGTGGGTTAGCTTCTTTTTAGACTGCACTCACGGTTATCAGGATTTGAGGGCCTGCAAGGGACCAAAGCAGGTTCGATTTTTGTTCCATTTGAGTTTTCTAAGCTTAGATCGGGTGAGCATTTTGATGTGTATTTGGCGCTTGCTCATTCTAATAGTGTTTTTTTTTTCCCCTCTTTTTTATGGCCTGCTACAGATTTATGGAGGACTTGGCTGGGAAGGATCAAGTGAGAGTTTATCAATTTTTGTCCTTTTTTTTGAAAAAAATGTCGTCTGTTTATTTGTTCAATTGTTTTGCAATTCTAAGTTTGAGATTTTGGGTTTCATTGAAGCACTTACACCCTGGGTTTCTATTTTGCCAATAGGGCCATTATGTGCCTTGCATTTTACTTATATTTCCCTGTTTCGGTAAATCTTTGTTTATGTTGATTAAGTATTCTAATTTCGACCTGGAGGTTCCACTCACAAAATCTCTTGCCGGTTCTGTAGTATATGATCTCTGTTTTGTGTCTGATATAACATGGTTGTGTGAATAAAAATGTGTAGCCACATTAACTTTCATATTTGTGACCTAAATAGGTGTATGAGACTGATGAAGCTGATTACAGAAACTTATGAGACTCTGTCATATGGTCAATTATTTCATTCATGTTTTAGTGCTTTTATTCTCATCACTCTATGTATGACTAGAATTGAAGGGGAAAAGACAGCAATTGCAGGTTCTAAAGCTAAAATAACAAAGCATGCATTTAAAGAATGGTTGAAAACCATTCAGATTTTTTTTTTTTTTTTTAATTCATTCACTTCCTTAGGATCTTGTTAATGCTCAAGTAGAAATACAACATCCTTTGGGACAATCTTAATGTAATTTATGCCTTCTAGGATTGTGGGGCCTAATTAGGGGGAGAAAATTAAAAAATTTAGGGACCATGTGGGTGATCTGTATGAAAGCAAGGTGTTTATATTTATTAACATTAGCTGGGAACTATGCATTTAAGAACAGATAAGTGGAAGCAGACATATGAGATGATCTTAAGAGGAAGATTATATTTATGCTTTTGAATTTGAGTAATTCATGAATTTTAAAACAACTAAATTGAATCACTTAAACATAAGGGTTATTATTGAACGTAGTTTTTTTTGTCTCTGTTTTCTCCCTCTTTCATTTTTCCCCTGCAAATGCTGGGAAGCAATCTTTAAAGATTCTTTGCTGTTTGATGCTGGTTGTTTTCATGAAATAGGATTTGAATTTGGTGACAGGAAATGGAAACACCAGTAGATGTTAGAAACTACTATTTGATTATTACAAGGGACAACATGCTAGAAAATAAAATGGTTTGCATGGTGAAGGAACAAGTAATAGGCTAGTGAATGCAAACAATAACTAGTGACTAAGTTGTTGATGAATGTCTATAATTACATTTATGTGCAATATGCCAACTTTGGCAGCAATAACACAAAATTAACAGAAAAATATTCCATGTTGCAAAATATGGGTTACTTTTATGCTAAAACCGAGTTGTTTGGTGTGCATTTCAAATATATGTCATAGCTTGCTGATGATTGTGCTAAACAATGTAAATGTATATGAATTGATAAATTAATAAAATTGTTATTTGATTTTTTCATCAAAGTAATGTACATCTTCTTAATAAACTCCAATTATTGTGATGAAGTCCTTAGGACTATCCTAATTGATAGAGAAGGATATATCGTTGCGTCCTTAAATTTAGTTCATGACTAAATGATACGCTATTACTAGGACGATAGTATTTATCGAGTGTAGGTTGTTATGTATCATATGCGTTGGTTGTCCTCATAACTAAGTAGTATGGAGACACTGGTATGACATACAAGTGAGATATAGAAGTACATCTCATTGAACGTGACCAATTACTGGGCACTCTGCTGTCAAGAGTAGCTCGTGAAAGATATGGGTATAAGTATCCTTCCGACCTGAGATTACTACGGTGACTTGCAAGCAACTCACTGTACTTTGGTGTCGGACTACCTGAATTTCTAATTCAGTGACGGAAGGTTTTTGGGCACAGTCAAGTACTTGCGAAGTCGGTGTGTGAGTTAAGAAGGAATTGATCCCTCCGAATAAGTAGGAGTTAATGCATCAGTGTGTTTCAATTCAGTAAAACCTTGGCCTGGATAATCTATGTGATGGATTTGAAAGGTTGAAATGCAATGTGGCTGACTATTCTAGATTTGACAGTTAAACACCAGATCATCTTGAGCATTATGATCAAAGGGATGAATTATACGGTAACCATACGCCAATAGGTTCATGAATAATGCTTTGCAATCTTTCGATCTATCCGGACATCGGATACCATTGCTAGATGGTTACTTTGATTGGTATAGGAAGTTTGTTCCTATACTACTGGCTTAGGTTCGAACCTATAGGGTCACACTCAAAAGAAATTTCCGACTGATCATGTGGCTGATCAACGATTGAGAATCGTTTTAGGGTTTAATCGTCAATTCGATTGATGATTAACCTTGTGCAAAAATTACAATAAATTAATTCGCTAATTGTTAATGAATTATAGGAGGATTGATTAGTGATTAGATTGCTAATTAACTTAATTTGATTGAGCATTAAGGTTTGGATTAAATCTAATTGAATTGGATTCAATTTGGTTTAATCCGATTAGATTATGAGATGACCTAATTGCTAAGAATGTTTGATTTCTGATTCGAACTCGATTAATTTCTAATCTGATTAGGATTTAATCGAGATCATTTGTTATCTAATTAAATTAGGTAATCTAATTGGGTCTAATTTAATTTGGTTGGATCAAGAACCTAATTAGATAAGAACACAAGTTTGAATTTAAATGGAATGAAAAGACCCCTTGTGCCACCTCTACCTGCGCCCATCTTTTCTTCATGCGTGAAATGAGGTTTCGTGTGGAATTTTTTACGCCCAGAAGGTGTGTGACGCCTTCTTCTGATCTTCTTTGGATTAGAGTTTGGTTGGTTCAAGTTTGAGTTCAAATTGATTTGAAATCAGATTAAAACCAAGAGTCCAAGTTTTGTGGGGCTCTTCCAAGCCGCTGACCATTTCTTTTCTCATGCGCAAAATAATTTTTTGCATGATGTTTTTTGCGCCAATCTAAGTGTTGTCGCCACCCTTTCTGAGTCCCTTAGATGTGGATTAAGTTTGGTTCAAAGAGGAGTTCAAATCTGATTTGAATTCATGATAAGATCAAAGGCTATTTGAACCTGAACCAAATCATTCAAACTCTTCATAGGATGCCACTTTAAGAAGGGCTGATTTTTTGTGTGCCTCATTAGGTCAATTTTGGCATGAGAGAACCTTAGAGAGGGGGCATGAAAAATCAGAGAGAAGGGTGGGCATCCGTGTGTGAGAAAAAGAGGAAGAAGATTCTCTTTGGGGTGTGAGATCTAGGGTGGGGGTTCTAGGATTTTTTATTTTCAATTTTGTGAGGAAAAAATAAAAAGAGTTTTGTTCTTCTTCTTCCACACCATCTCCTCTTTGAAAAGCTCCTTCTAATCTGAAGGTGTCGGTTCGATTTGAAGAAAGGAGTCTCTATCAGCCATTTAGAGCTTTCGTCACGAGCTAGCACTCTCGGAAGGACGATCTGTTCGGGGGTTCAAGTGGACTACCTGTAGAGGCCGGATGTGCTGTGCGGCTGCTCGACATCAGAAAGGATCTCCTCCCACGTCCATTAGCAGCGGTGGTCATCGACCCGCGATCAGATAATGGATTCTGAACTCATCGGGTCAGATCTAATCGTCAGATCTAATTCAGGGCATCGATACGATTGATGTAGTCGTTTCTTTCAGATGAGTTTTTTTATGCAATATTTTCATGTTATAGATCCTTAGGAAGGTAGTTTAGATCTGATCTAAAACATGTATAGGAGATTAAATAGTTTAATCTACTGCTTTTACTATAAAAATTTTAAAAGTACATACTTTGAACTGCCTGTTTCCCAACAATGGTATCAGAGCTTCAGTTTCTTATGAAATGAATTTTTTGCATAAATCTGATATTAATATGATTTTAATTGTTTAGATTAGATCTAAATAATTAATTTAGAATTTGAGTAGTGTATTAATCTGATTGGATAGATCCTCATAGCCATCCGATCATAGGAGAAATCAGGATTTCGCAGCCTTTTTTTTTCATTCGATGGGGTTCTCCTATGGCGTGTAGGGGTGCTGCACGGTTTTTTTCATGATGATGAACAATAAAAGAAATTTTAAAACTTTATTTTAGATCTGAAATAATGTATCTTAGATTTGAAATTAGGATTTTGATCATTGGATGATTGTTTGTAAAAATATTTTATAAAACCGAAAACTGCTTTCAAACACCAAACCCCAATCCATATCAGTCCAAAATTTAATTGAGAATTAAGCAATCTAGATTTGAGAATCAAAGATCTAAGACATCAATTTCATAATTCATGGATTAATGGGTTAGCTCGAGTCAAGTCCATTTAACTGGGTTAGACTTAGAGTTAGAAATCATTGATAATGGACCATGTTAGTAATTGATCAAATCTAATTAAAAGTTAACTCTGATTGGGTCAATTTCTTCTCTTGATGAATTTCAATCGTTATAGTTGATCAAGTCTATGTTTTTGATTAGACTAAGATGGACTTTGATCATAAGCTTCGTGGTCGAATTTAAATCTATAAGTTGATCAAATTGAAACTGATTAACTAATTGTTGTCCAAAGTAAGTTTGGCGGTCTTGATCGGTGGTCACTAATTGGGAGCTATTCGCATAAATTGAGTCTATGATCAGTTAATGGCATATCTTTTCCATCGATCTTACTTATCTGACCAATATAGTCAATCATGTTTTGATTAGATCACTTAATGATTGGACTTGACCCATGCTAACTAGAAAATCAGTAGGACTGATTTAGGTGCCCCTAGTTCAACTTGTCTTGAGTCCTCTTCATGACTTGGTGAAGTCAGTAGAAGGATTTATGACTCGTTGGGTGGACCAGATTAAATCTAATCTTCTTTAATCTGACTCGGTGAAGTCAGTTGGAGGATTAAGAATAACTGATCGAGTCTTTTCTTATCTATCAATTCAATTAGTTAAATCCTCTAAACTTATTAGGTTTCTAAAAATGAAATAGTTATGAAGATAACTAGATCATTTCTTCCCATTAAGTTGGATGATAATGGGTCCAATAGTTGGATGATCATTGGACGGTCCAAAGGTCTGGTGCTCATCTGCTATTGGAATTACATTCATAATATGACGACTCAATCGAGTCTTTCTTATAGGTGATCAAGATGACCGACCAAAGTCGGGTCTGATTATTTATGGTTTGATTCTTGAGTATGATCATGTTAATGGTTGGACCTAACCGGACATTTTAGTGGAGGCTAAAGCCTACTGTTAGGATCCTGAGCAAAATCAACTATTAAAAATTATTTGGTGAAACAATTGGTTAAGAACCTACCCATAGATGTACATAGGTGAGCCGGCCAAAGTCGGGCTCATGTGCAACTATGTAGATTTTAGTACCCACTAAGGAATTAGGATAATTTCCTGAATTAGAGGTAGAGACTACAATTCGTTTAAAATAGTGGGAGAATCTTTAGACTAAAGTCCATATCTTTGGCTTAATCGATTCATATACTAATTAGGTTTTGATTTTTCTTTTACAGTTATAGCCACCAACTTGTCACTCCGATCACTATTAGACAGTGATAAATTGAGAGGATCCAATTTCAATAGCTGGTATCGAAAATTGAAAATAGTCCTGGAGCATGAATAGATCTTATACGTGCTAATAGATCCGGCACCTGAGGAGCCTACTCCCAATGCTCGCGGTATGGTTCAAGATACTTACTTGAAGTAACTTAACGACCGTATCACGGTATGTTGTATTATGCGAGTGGCTATAAATGATGAGTTCAGTTGCAAATTCGAGGAAGCTCAGCCAGAAAAAATGCTCAAAATGTTGAATAATTCTTTTGGCACTCCCGACGACGTTGAGCGGCACAAGACCAGTTGTGCCATTTTTAATGCCAGAATGAGGGAGGGGGCGTCGGTAACCGATCATGTATTGTACATGATCAAATAGATCGAGCGTCTCAGCAAGCTCGATTTTTCCTTGCATGAGCAGCTTGGAAAAGATGCGATTTTGAATTTTCTACAAAAGTCCTATTTACCGTTTCTCAGTTATTATCGAGTGACGAAGCTTATAGTAAACTACTATGGTTTGTTGGGGTTATTACAGACTTATGAGAAAGATTACCAGCTCTACAAAGAGACGGTGAATGTAATGGGAGCATCTTCTTCAGGCAGGCATCGTCCCTTTAAGAAAGGAAAAAAGAAAAAGAAAAACAAGATGCCAACTGCTGGGGGTCAGACCGTGAAGTCCAAGTCCAAGTCCAATCAGAGTCAGACAGAGTGCTACTATAGGGAGTAGAATCATTAGAAGAAGAACTGTCCTTAATACATTGCTTTTCTTGATCTGAATAGGCCGAAGAAGAAGAAGCAATTGGTTGTTAAGCAAGGTAATTATATGATAACTCCTTACAACTCAATTTGTGATACAATGACCTAGATATTAGATACTGGTAGTCCTATTAACATTTGCAATTTGTTGCAGGGACTTCAGGTTAGTAGGAGATTTGAAGACGGCGAGAGATTCCTGAACATTGGAGATGGAAGATCAGTTCCAGTTCTAGTTTTAGGAATCATCAAACTTGTACTCAATTCTCATATCATTGTCCTTAGTGATTGTCATTATTGTCCTAGTTTCTTATTGAATGTAATTTTTGTAGGCCTTCTGGTCAAAGAAAATTATGAAATTTTAATAAATTTTTTTTTTATGATATCATTTTGAATGGTATTACTGTAATGCATGGACAGTTGAACAATAGAATTTACGTTGTATCATGGCCTAGTGTAATGTACACATCGAGAAAATATTTTAGGATAGATGATGTCTCCGATGGCTACCTATGGCACTGTAGGTTAGGTCATATTAACAAGAATAAAATGAATAGGTTAATCCGAGAGGAAATTCTTAAGAAAAATGATTGTGAATTATTACCAACCTGTGAATCATGTCAATTTAGAAAGATGATCAAACCACCTTTTATTAGAAAAGATGAATGAGTCGGTGATGTTCTAGATCTCATACATACTGATGTATGTGGATCGATGAGCACAAGTATGAAAGGAGGGCATCAATATTTTATTACATTCACAGACGACCTATCTAGGTATGGGTATGTCCACTTAATGAAGAACAAGTCAAAATCGTTTGAAATGTTCAAACGATTCTGTAGTAAGGTAGAGAAACAAATTGAAAAGAGCATTAAAATTCTTTGATCTAATCGAGGAGGTGAATACCTTTCCAATGAATTTCAGACACATCTAGAAGAGAATGGGATTCTCTCGCAATAGACTCCTGAAATACTACAGCATAATGGCATCTTAGAAAAAAAGAATTGAACCTTGTTGGACATGGTTCGATCCATGATAGGGTTTTTGAATTTGCCAATCTTATTTTAGGGATATGCACTCGAGTCGGCTTGCTATGTACTTAGTAGGATTCCAAGTAAGTCTGTAAATAAAACACCATATGAGATATGGACTGGGCATAAATCAGTACTCTTATATCTTAAGGTTTGGGATGTTCGGCTTATGTCAGACGTTTAAAAACAGACAAATTAGGATCTAGGTCTGACAAGTGTGTCTTCGTAGGGTATTCTAAAAAAATCAAGGGATATTACTTTTACCTAGCTAATGAACAGAAAATATTCGTGAGTAATAAAGCACACTTTTTGGAAAAAGAATTTCTTAGTGAAGGAATTAGTGCTTCTAAAATCGAGCTTGATGAAATTCGACGAGTAGAAGGACCGACACAATCTAGTGAACCCACAAAATCCGATGTGACTGAGTCAAATCTAGAACCTATTAATGATGCACCATTAAGGAGATCCGATAGAGTATTGCACCCACCAGATAGATACTACGATTTTTGGTCTGGAATGGGGATCCTGTTGAACTCGTGAGAACAACGAGGATTCGATCTCCTATATGGATGCAATGCAGAGGTCTGACTCCAATAAGTGGCTAGAAGCTATGAAATCCGAAATGAAACCCATGAAGATTAATGATGTGTGGACATTAGTTGATCCACCTAAAGGGATAAAATTCATAGGGTGTAAGTGGATCTTCAAGAGAAAGAGAGGTGCAGACGGTAATGTGGAGACCTGTAAAGCTCGTCCGGTTGCCAAGAGATATCGTCAATGTTATGATATTGACTATGACGAGACGTTCTCTCCTATGGCAATTCTGAAATCCATTCGAATCATGCTTGCGATAGCTGCACATTTAGATTATGAAATTTAGCAAATGGATGTGAAAACAGCTTTCCTTGATGGTGAGCTAGAAGAAGAGGTGTATATGATACAATCTGAAGGTTTCACATCTACAGAAGAGTCTAAGATATGCAAGCTTCAGAGATCCATTTATGGGTTGAAGCAAACAAGTAGGAGTTGGAACATGCGTTTTGATAAAGTGATCAGAATGCATGGCTTCGTTAGGAACGAAAAAAAATCCTGCATATGCAAATGGGTTAACAGTTCTGTGATAGTATTTCTTATTCAGTATGTGGATGATATTCTCTTAATTGAGAATGACGTTCTTGTATTATAAGGAATAAAAATCTGGCTGTCATCTCAGTTCTCCATGAAGGACTTGGGAGAAGCATCCTACATCTTTGGGATAAAAATCTCTAGAGATAGATCAAAGAAGATGCTTGAATTGTCTCAATCTACGTACATCAATACCGTGCTGAAATAGTTCAGCATGAAAAATTTCAAGAAGGGTTATCTCCTGATAGACCATGGAATTACTCTCTTAAAAAGGGATTGTCTGACAACTCCTCAAGAGAGGAAGCATATAAGCAGGATTCCATATGCTTCGGCAGTGGGTTCCATAATGTACGCTATGATATGTATAAGACTAGACGTGCATACTCACTTAAAGTAGTGAGCAGATACCAATCTGATCCAGGAAAGAACCACTGGAAGGTTGTAAAAATTATCCTTAAGTATTTGAGAAATACTAAGGATCAGTGGCTTGTTTATGGAGAATCCGACTTAAAATTTGTGGGGTTTACAGACTTCAATTTTCAGTCGGATCATAATGACAGCAAGAGTATGTCAGGATATATCTATACCCTGAATGGTGGAACAATCTGCTGGAAAAATTTCATGCAGTACATTGTGGCTGACTTTACTTGCGAGGCAGAATACATCGCGGCATCCGATGCTGCGAAAGAAGTTGTGTGGTTACGAAAGTTAATTGGCGAGCTCGAAGTGGCACCCTCCCTCGATGGTCCTATTTTGTTGTACTACGACAGCACTGGCACCATTGCTCAAGCGAAGGAACCGAAGTCATATTAGTGTACTAAACACATTCTGCGTCGCTATCACCTGGTCCGAAAGATCGTGGATCGAGATGACGTCGAGCTTCAAAAGATCGATGGAAAGAAAAATTTGGCCGATCCATTTACTAAAGCCCTCAGTATCAAGGAGTTCGAAGATCATGAACTGAAGATGGGTATACGATATTGTATTGATTGGCTTTAGGCCAAATGAGAGTTGTTGGAAATTGTATCCCACAGCTAATCATCAGCCTATTGACGGTTGTGCTAAACTGTGTAAATCAGGATTTTCCATATCGTGCCAAACCGATTGGTACACTCCGTATCGTATCGAACCGACGGAGAACCGGCACGATTCGATCGGTAAATTCGGTACACCAACAGTACGGAAGAAAAAAAGAGAGTGAGAAAGAGAGAGAGGAGGAGAGGGAGGAAGGTAGGAGCCGTCGGAGGTCGGTGGTGGCCGGCTGTGGTCGTCAGAGGGCTTTCGAGTCCCATATCGTCCGATAGGACTTTCAAGAGAGCGAGAAAGAGAGAGAGCACGCTTGGGGGGGAGGGACCTACTGGACGGATGGCACCTCCGTTGCGAGGCCCCTAGTCGCCGGCGAGCTGACGCCGACAGTTTGAGGGTGGTCGAGCGGGCGGAGCCCCTCCGCGGCTCTGTCCCTTTCTTTTTCGAAACAGGCTTCGTCTGTTTCGATTTTTTTTTTTTTGATTTTAAACTGATGAAGTAGGCAATCCAGTTGCCGACTTCAGAGATTTTTTTAAAAAAAAGACAAAAATCGTGAAGTCGGCGAACTATTTACCGGCTTCACTTAAAACTATATTTTTTAAAAAAACTCACGAAACAGGGCGATGCCCCTGTTTCATGTCCGTGGCGCCGTGCGCGTGGACTGCACCCTCCGACGGCCACGGCGGCCAGCCGGAGGTCGTCCGACGGCCCCACCGGCTCCTTCCCCTCACTCTTTTTCTTTCTTCTTCCTCTCTCTCTATTTCTCTCTTTCTCTCTTTTTCTTCTTTTGGTTTGGGTCCGCTTGCCTTCGTCGGTTCGGTACGATACGAAACTGTACCAAATCGTATCATGGGCCGGCCGATACGACCGACGGTACCGGTTCAGCATACCTTGGTGTAAATATATATGAATTGATAAATTAATAAAATTGTTATTTGATTTTTTCATCATAAAGTAGTGTATATCTTCTTAATGAACTTCAATTATTGTGATGAAGTCCTTAGGACTATCCTAATCGATATAGGAGGATATATTGTTTAGTTCTTAAATTTAGTTCACGATCAAATGATACGCTATTACTAGAACGATAGCGTTTATCGAGTGTAGGTCGTTGTGTGTTATATGCATTGGTTGTCCTCGTAACCAAGTGGTGTGGAGATACTAGTATGATATACAAGTAAAATATAGGAGTATATCTCATTGAACGTGACCAACTGCTGGGCACTCTGCTGTCAAGAGTACCTCGCGAATGATATGGATATAAGTGTCCCTCCGATCTGAGATTACCACGGTGACTTGCAAGCAACTCACTGTACTTTGGTGTCGGACCATCTGGATTTCTAATTTAGTGACGGAAGATTTCTGAGCACAGTCAAGTACTTGTGAAATCAGCGTGTGAGTCAAGATGAAATTGATCCCTCCGAATAAGTAGGAGTTAATACATCAGTGTGTTTCAATTCAATAGAACCTTGATCAGGATAATCCATGTGATGGGTTTGAAAGGTTGAAACACAATGTGGTTGACTATTCTGGATTTGACAGTGAAACTTCAGATCATCTTGAGCATTAGGGTCAAAAGGATGAATTATACGGTAACCATATGTCAATAGGTTCATGAATGATGCTTTGCAATCTTTCGACCTATCCGGACATCGGGTACTATTGCTAGATGGTCATTTTGATTGGTATAGGAAGTTCGTTCTTATACTACTGACTTAGGTTCGAACATATAGGATTATATTCAAAAGAAGTTTCTGATTGATCATGTGGCTGATCAACGATTGAGAATCGTTCTAGGATTTAATCGTCAATTTGATTGATGATTAATCTTGTGTAAAAATTATAATAAATTAATTTACTAATTGTTAGTGAATTATTAGAGGATTGATTAGCTATTAGATTGCTAGTTAATTCAATTTGATTGAGCATTAAGATTTAGATTAAATCTAATTGAATTGGATTCAATTTGGTTTGATTCGATTAGGTTATGAAATAACCTAATCGCTAAGGATATTTGATAAACACATAATTTAAGTCATTTAAAGCAGAAAATTATATTTAATTTATTTTATTTATTAAGAATTTGATGTTTCTTTTTGTATTTTACAGGAAAGATGATCGTCGATACAAAGAGTTCAATTCTTAGATAAAAAAGACTCAAGTTTGAAGAAATTTGGACTTAAAATAAAATTAAAATAAAAGAAGGATGCATATGGTATTATAGAAAATAAAGATACTATGCAAGGAATCCAAAAGGATATAGATGTCATTGTGAAGAAACTTTTGTTTCTTTTTGGAATATAAAAAAAAAAGGTTTCACGTGAATTCAAAGGCTCTGGGCGGTTTCACGTGAATTCAAAAACAAAAGAAAGGTGACGCGGGACGCAGACGCGGGCAGGACGCGGAACGCGTGAGGAATGGATGCGGCGTGAGCTCTTGGGCGCGCGGGTGAGCGTGGATGCGGGCGGGACGGACGCAAGCAGGCGCGCACCGCAGACACAGTGGCGAGCAAATTAAAGGAAAAAATTTTTATTTGGAAATACCTCAATTGAAAAAATTTGTATTTTTTTTTTGTCCCACATCGAAAAATCATGTAAAACTCCTCCCTCCTAATACCTATAAAAAAGCTTTTGTACTCCCATTAGAGAGGGAGCCCAGAAATTCTTCTAGAGCCTTGCATAGAGGGATAGAAAGAGACTACTTCATGAGCAGCTAGGCTAGCAGTCTCGGGAGTGGAGAAGAAATTTTGTAACGACACAGAGATGGTTTATTGTTCTAAACTTTCCTGTATTTCTTTATATGCAACAAAGATTATGCTTTTTATTTAAATTATCATGAGTTCTTTATTTGCTCTCCTTTATATGCTTTTATTTATGCTTTATTGTTAGATTAATATTAGGAATAACTTTTACTTTCCGGAGACGCACCGTGATCTACGGGTACGAGGCGTGCCGAGGAAAGAAGAGTTATTTACCTAATACTTTCTGGAGACGCGCCGTGATCTACGGGTACGGAGCGTGCCGAGGAAAGACAGGTATTTTTCCTAAGATTAATCGCATCCATTTAATTAAAAAAAAAGAGATACAACTCTGCTAGTGCAAAGTAATTCAAAACTCTCAAGTTCTTTATTTTCTAATTACCTCAATTTTAAGATAATTTATTTTCTAAATCAAAAACAACGTTTCTTTCTTATATCTTGCAATCTCAACTTAGCCCAAGGTCCCTGAGGATACGATCTCGACTCATCCTACCTACGTAGTGAGTAGAGTTATTTTTGGTGCTATCAACGACTGCGCATCAAATTTTGGCGCCGTTGTCGGGGATCTTGGTACGATTGAATTAAAAAATTGAAATTTTAAAAAAAAAAAAAAAAAAATACTTTTCAGTTTTTATTTCTCATTTTAAAATTTTTTTTCAATGCTTTCTAGCTAGATAATCTTATTTGCATAATTACATAATTACCTTGCATAACTAATTTACTATTTAGAAATTTTTTTGCTTAGAATAATTTGCTACTTTTTATAGCCTAGTGATTTATTGCTTTTTAGACTTAATCACTTAAATTTATTTTCTTGCAAAACTAAAAAAAAAAAAACCACTGACATTTCATAACACTTAACTAAAATAGCGTAATCTCAAATATAAAAATTTCTAACTTGATTGGACACCTTGTTTCTTTGCATTGCATCTCCATAATTAATCTTAAGGGCAATAACCCATTAACCAGATAAGGTGGGGATTTGATCACCCTTCCTTGGCCCACAAATCACCCCCTTGCATTTGCATAACCTAGACCTTAATCTAAAATCAACTAGACGTCAGCCCTAGGAATTTCGAGCTCAATAGGATAAGAAAGCTCTAGAGTTGAACCGAGTGCGGATTGGTTAATTGCTCGGTATCTAAGGCAAGTGGTTAAAGAAAGTGGTTTTCAATTGGTTCCGTTGACTGACCTGGCCAACTTAGTTGGTGTCTAAGGAAAGCAATGAGCAGGGAACCTCCCACATCTTACGCTTACCTGGCCGAGTCAGTTAGTCAGTCTTGAGCTTGGAGTGCTCAAAGGCGATCTTGAAAGTTAGGAGCTGTCTAGATCTAAGTTAACCTTAGGATAGAGAGTCTATGATTGTTTAAGTTGATTGCAATTAACATCTAAACATTAACTAATTTCTTCCTTTTCATAGATTTAAGATTCTTAGGTTCTTCTCTTTAGATTTTCTTCATTCTTTTCTCACTTTATTATAAAAATATATATTATAAAAAAAAAAAAAATTTCTGTGTTTGCTCTACAGTATAATTGTAAGGTGTATGCTTGGCCGTAGATCGTTACGACCAGAAATCCAACCTTTTGATCCAGAAATAGAAAGAACCTTTAGAGCCAACAGACGTAAAAATATGGACCGAAATCAGGAGAATGATCCACCCAAGCAATTGAAGGAGTACTTTACTCCTTCCACATATACCTACTCTTCTTGTATTCAAGTACCCCCTGTGGAGGCCACTCAATATGAAATTAAGTCCAGTATAATCCAAATGTTACCTTCATTTTATGGACTTAGTAATGAGGACCCTTATAAACATCTTGAAGAATTTCTTGAGATATGCTCAACTGTCAAAATTCACAACTTCTCCGATGATGCTCTTAGGTTGAAATTATTCCCTTTTTCACTTAAGAACAAAGCCAAATACTGGCTACATACTTTGGATTCCATGACTATATCAACCTGGGACCAGCTGCAAGGAGAGTTTCTCAAGAAATATTTTCCCATAGGAAAAACTAATCAAATAAGGAAAGACATAACTAGTTTTTCCCAATTAGATGGAGAAATGTTTCATGAAACATGGGAGAGTTATAATACCCCAGAAGCTTTTTCTGAACATGCCAAATCAATCATGACTCTGAGAAGTGGGAAGGTCATTGAACACACTAGTAAAACCAATGAGACTGACCCTAAACCTCTAACCGAAGCCAAATCACCCAAAAACAAGGAGGACCTGAAAATAGAGAAGGAACCAACTGCACCGGAATTATCTTACTTGCCTAAAGCCCCATTTTCGGATGCCCTGAAAGCCCCTATTCCTGCAGATAAGAAGGGAGGAAAACTCGATGAGATGTTGGAATTATTTAAGCAAGTCCAAATTAATCTTCCCCTTCTAGACGCAATCAAACAGGTCCCTGCTTATGCCAAAGTTTTGAAGGATTTGTGCACCCAAAAACGTAAATCTAGATCACAAATCCCAAAGAAAGTACGTCTCACTGAACAGGCTAGTTCTGTCTTCCAGCATGCCACTCCTCCAAAGCTTAAGGACCCAGGAGCCCCCATCATTTCCTGTGTTATAGGAGATTATCACATTGAAAAAGCTCTTCTGGATTTAGGGGCAAGTGTGAATCTTTTACCTAGTTCGGTGTATGAACTTTTTGGATTCGGAGAACTGAAACCCACATCAGTCACATTGCAGTTAGCCGACAGATCAATTAAGGAACCACGAGGAATGCTTGAGGATGTCTTGGTCAAGGTAGATGAGTTTTACTTTCCAGTTGATTTTCTAGGTCTCGATATGGAATTAAGTGGCAACTCCAGACAAATTCCCATTATCTTAGGACGACCCTTCCTAGCTACGGCAAATGCATGCATTAATTGTAGGACAGGAGTCATGGACGTATCGTTTGGGAATAAGAAACTAAGACTGAATGTGTTTGGTGCTTCCCAAGGACCATCAATGGATAGTTGCTTCGAAGTAGATACACTAGAAGATATTATAGAAGATGCAACACCCATAATTCTAGCACCAGACCCCTTAGATACTTGCTTGGCTCACTTTGGAGTGTGTGACTTTGAGGAATATATGAAAGAAGTTAACATCTTGTTAGATACACCACATGATAAAAACACTCCTCCATGGACAATCAAGTATGAGCCATTGCCCACATTAGCCAGTACACCAATAGTCCCATCTTTAGAATCACCACCTACGTTAGAATTGAAACCTCTTCCTGCTACGCTTAAGTATGTATTTCTAGGACTCAATGACACCCTCCCGGCAATCATTGCATCAGACTTGACCCCTAATCAGGAAGCACAATTGGTTGGTATTCTGAAGGAACACAAAGAGGCTATCGGTTGGTCCATTGCCGATTTAAAAGGAATTGACCCCTCCATTTGCATGCACCATATTCATTTTGAGGAACATGCCAAACCCCATCGAGATATGCAGAGGAGATTGAACCCAAACATGCGTGAAGTAGTAAAGAAAGAGGTGGTAAAGTGGTTAGATGCTGGAATCATCTACCCCATATCCGATAGTAAATGGGTCAGTCCCACTCAAGTAGTACCTAAGAAATCTGGTATTACTGTGGTGGAGAACGAAGAAGGTGAACTACTTCCAACTCGCATATCATCTGGATGGCGAGTATGCATAGATTATAGAAACTGAATGCCGTTACTAAGAAGGATCATTTTCCATTGCCCTTCATCGACCAAATCCTAGAACGGTTAGCAGGACAAAGTTTCTACTGTTTTCTTGATGGTTATTCAGGGTACAATCAAGTACCTGTATTTTCGGATGATCAAGAAAAGACTACCTTCACCTGCCCCTATGGCACCTTCGCTTTTCGGCGTATGCCATTCGGGCTTTGCAATGCACCCGCTACATTTCAACGGTGCATACTGGCCATTTTTTCGGATATGGTGGACAAATGTCTTGAAGTTTTTATGGATGATTTTTCTGTGTTTGGAACCACCTTTGAGGATTGTCTCCATAATCTTTCCAAAGTTCTTAAACGGTGTATGGAGACAAATCTTGTCCTAAGTTGGGAAAAGAGCCATTTCATGGTGCGGAAAGGAATTGTATTAGGACATATTATTTCTGAAAAAGGGATCGAGGTAGATAAAGCCAAAGTTGAGGTTATTTCAAAACTACCACCCCCTACTTCGGTCCGACAAATACGATCTTTCTTAGGTCATGCCGGATTTTATAGACGCTTCATCAAAGACTTTAGCAAGATTTCAAGACCCTTGTGCAATCTGTTGGCCAAGGATACACCATTTATCTTTGATGAAGACTGTTTGAAAGCGTTCAACACATTACGAACAGCCCTGACAACAGCACCCATAATAAAACCCCCTGACTGGTCCATTCCATTTGAGATTATGTGTGATGCCTCTGACTTTGCAATAGGTGCCGTCTTAGGCCAAAAAATCAATAAGGAGCCACATGTGATCTATTATGCTAGCAAGACTCTTTCCGATGCCCAATTAAACTACACCACAACAGAAAAAGAGCTACTAGCAGTAGTGTTCGCCCTTGAAAAATTTCGCTCATATCTGTTAGGGTCTAAGGTTCTAGTTTACTCGGATCATGCGGCTCTGAAACATCTCTCAAAGAAAGATACTAAACCACGTTTGATCAGATGGATCCTTCTTTTACAAGAATTTGATCTGGAAATCCGAGATAAGAAGGGTTCTGAGAATGTGGTAGCTGATCACATCTCCAGGATCTTAGTTGAACACACGATAGGCATAGATGAGGTCAAAGAAAAATTTTCTGACGAACAACTTTTCGCAATCTCCTCTAGCCGTCCTCCATGGTTTGCCCATATTGTCAATTACTTGTCAACAGGACAAGTACCTTCTCACTGGACAAAACAAGAAAAGGATCGATTTTTTTCACAAATTAAACATTATTTTTTGGGAAGAACCTGAACTATTCAAATACTGTCCTGACCAAGTTATTCGCCGTTGTCCCCGAGAGTGAATTCCAAAGCATTCTCACTTTTTGCCATTCTTCGGCATGTGGGGGATATTTTAGTGGAAGAAAAACTGCAGCAAAAGTACTGCAGAGTGGGTTTTATTGGCCAACGCTTTTCAAGGATGCACATGAATTTGGCCGAAGTTGTCTGCGATGTCAGCAAACAGGAAATTTATCCAAGAAGGATATGATGCCGCTGACCCCCATTTTAGTAGTAGAAATCTTCGATGTTTGGGGGATTGATTTCATGGGACCTTTTCCAGCCTCATTTGGATTTGAATATATTCTGGTGGCAGTTGATTACGTATCAAAATGGGTGGAGGCAATAGCTACACGGACTAATGATAATAAAATTGTAATTAGTTTTATCCAACGAAACATCATTAGTTGATTTGGCTTTCCAAGGGTGATCATTAGTGATGGGGGGACTCATTTTACGAATAAACATTTTGAAGCACTTATGAAAAAATATAATATTTCACACAAACTGGCCACACCATATCACCCCCAAACTAATGGTCAGGTAGAGGTGTCAAATAGGGAGATTAAACATATCCTAGAAAAGACGGTTAGGCCCGATAGAAAGGATTGGTCTCTTCGCTTAGACGATGCATTATGGGCTTACTGTACTGCTTTTAAAACACCCATAGGAATGTCTCCCTATCGACTTGTATTCGAAAAAGCTTGTCATTTGCCGGTGGAATTGAAACATCGTGCATTTTGGGCCATACGGCAATTTAACTTTGATATGAAAAATGCAGGTTCCAATAGGAGACTCTAATTAAATGAACTTGAAGAGCTACACAATGAAGCGTATGAGAGTGTCAAAATTTATAAGGCGCGAACTAAAGCATACCATGATAAATTTATTACACGAAAAACGTTCGAGCCCAATCAAAAAGTTTGGCTCTTCAATTCTAGATTGCGTCTGTTTCCTGGAAAACTTCGCTCACGTTAGGACGGACCTTTCATTGTAACTCAGGTATTTCCTCATGGAGCTATAGAACTCAAAAATCCTAAACAGGAGAACACTTTTAAAGTGAATGGTCAGCGATTGAAACCTTACATAGATGGAATTAGTGATGGAGAATTAATTGAATCTGTTGATTTAGTGGATCCAAAACTGCCATAATACTCAATTCAGTCTGGCTGAAGACGTAAAACTTAGCGCTTGCTGGGAGGCAACCCAACAATTTCATATTTTTTTACTTTACCGCAGCTGCAGGAATTTAGAACAAGAGCCTATTAATCAATGAAGCTATCTTCAACTTCCGAAGCAAAATTATCCCAGGTGCACTCTCTCCTTTTATTTTCTTTGCTTTCTTACTCCATTGAGGACAATGTAGATTAAGTTGGGGGGGAAAGGAAATTAATCAAATCCTCGAGTATGGTCAGAAATAATTAGTTTTGTGTATTCAAATTTTATTTTGATTAAGAGTCAATTAGGCATCCTAATAAATGAATGATAAACGATCAAGATAATTTTAGAGATACTGAGGAATAAATTATTAAGAAAATCCAATGAATGGTAGGGTTTAAACTAGACCAAATTTTAGGAGTGATTCTACAACCCTCTTCTTACTAATCTCAATAAAAAATCTGCTTCATGAGAAATTGGGTGGAAAGATCGAGGTATGCAAAAATTCTCCTTAAAAAAAAAAAAAAAAAAAAAACATTGGTTTCCTACTGAGTAATCGGGCCCTTTCGCCTAAGTAAGCGTTGTGGTTCGCGTAAAAAGGTAGGCAATGTTATATATATATATATATATAGGGGACTAAATTGTAAGAAGATAATAAACCTCTTTCTCATTAAGTAGAGGATTTAAAAAGTAAAGTGAGGAGTTGGTGAAAGAAAAGCTCTGAAATTTCTTTAGTTAATACTCAACCACTAATTGGGTCAAATTGATAATCCAATGAAAGATCTCTTTAATGGTCTGACCAAGTATCATCTACCTTTTGGGATGCCTAACCTAATTTTTGATTCAAAACCGAGTCGGTACACAATGCTGATATATCTATTTTACTCGAGGACGAGCAAAATTCAAGTTGGGGGGTGTGATAAACATATAATTTAAGTCATTTAAAGCAGAAAATTATATTTAATTTATTTTATTTATTAAGAATTTGATGTTTCTTTTTGTATTTTACAGGAAAGATGATCGCCGATACAAAGAGTTCAATTCTTAGATCAAAAAGACTCAAGTTTGAAGAAATTTGGACTTAAAATAAAATTAAAATAAAAGAAGGATGCATATGGTATTATAAAAAATGAAGATACTATGCAAGGAATCCAAAAGGATATAGATGTCATTGTGAAGAAACTTTTGTTTCTTTTTAGAATATAAAAAAAAAAGGTTTCACGTGAATTCAAAGGCTCTGGGCGGTTTCACGTGAATTCAAAAACAAAAGAAAGGTGACGCGGGACGCAGACGCGGGCAGGACGCGGGCAGGACGCGGAACGCGTGAGGAATGGACGCGGCGTGAGCTCGTGGGCGCGCGGGTGAGCGTGGATGCGGGCGGGACGGACGCAAGCAGGCGCGCACCGCAGACACAGTGGCGAGCAAATTAAAGGAAAAAATTTTTATTTGGAAATACCTCAAGTGAAAAAATTTGTATTTTTTTTTTTTAGTCCCACATCGGAAAATCATGTAAAACTCCTCCCTCCTAATACCTATAAAAAGGCTTTTGTACTCCCATTAGAGAGGGAGCCCAGAAATTCTTCTAGAGCCTTGCATAGAAGGATAGAAAGGGACTACTTCATGAGCAGCTAGGCTAGCAGTCTCGGGAGTGGAGAAGAAATTTTGTAACGACACAGAGATGGTTTATTATTCTAAACTTTTCTGTATTTTTTTATATGCAACAAAGATTATGCTTTTTATTTAAATCATCATGAGTTCTTTATTTGCTCTCCTTTATATGCTTTTATTTATGCTTTATTGTTAGATTAATATTAGGAATAACTTTTACTTTTCGGAGACGCGCCGTGATCTACGGGTACGGGGCGTGCCGAGGAAAGAAGAGTTATTTACCTAATACTTTCCGGAGACGCGCCGTGATCTACGGGTACGGAGCGTGCCGAGGAAAGATAGGTATTTTTCCTAAGATTAATCGCATCCATTTAATTAAAAAAAAAGAGATACAACTCTGCTAGTGCAAAGTAATTCAAAACTCCCAAGTTCTTTATTTTCTAATTACCTCAATTTTAAGATAATTTATTTTCTAAATCAAAAACAACGTTTCTTTCTTTTATCTTGCAATCTCAACTTAGCCCAAGGTCCCTGAGGATACGATCTCGACTCATCCTACCTACGTAGTGAGTAGAGTTATTTTTGGTGCTATCAACGACTACGCATCAATGTTCGATTCCTGATTCGAGCTCGATTAATTTCTAATCTAATTAGGATTTAATCGAGACCATTTGTTACCTAATTAGATTAGGTAATCTAATTGGGTCAAACCTAATTTGGTTGGATCAAGTGTTAGATGTGTGCCCTAGATGCCAGATCGGCTGACACATTCCTGTACAAATCTAAGGGCAAATTTATAATTTTGACTATAAATGAATAAAAGGATTATTCTTCTATCACATTGTGTACATTGGTGATAAACACATAATTTAAGTCATTTAAAGTAGAAAATTATATTTAATTTATTTTATTTATTAAGAATTTGATGTTTCTTTTTGTGTTTTACAGGAAAGATGATCGCCGATACAAAGAGTCCAATTCATAGATCAAAAAGACTCAAGTTTGAAGAAATTTGGACTTAAAATAAAATTAAAATAAAAGAAGGATGCATATGGTATTATAGAAAATGAAGATACTATGCAAGGAATCCAAAAGGATATAGATGTCATTGTGAAGAAACTTTTGTTTCTTTTTGGAATATAAAAATGTTTCACGTGAATTCAAAGGTTCTGGGCGCATGAATTCAAAACAAAAGAAGAAAGGATCTGGGCGCGCGTTACGTGAATTCAAAAGAAGAAATACGTGAATTCAAAAGAAGAAAGGACGTGCGAACGCGATGTGGACGCGGGACACGTGCGTGGACGCGGGCAGGACGCGGGATAGACGCGGGCACAAGTGCAGCATCACGCGGTTGCAGGCGCACGACAGACGGGTTCACAAGGAATTTTTGATGGCGGTCAAACAAATGTTTATTAAAGAAAAAAATTAATATTTAAAAATATTTTGAAAGATTTGTATTTTCTTTAGTCCCACATCGGAAAATCATGTAAAACTCCTCCCTCCTAACACCTATAAAAAGACTTTTGTACTCCCATTGGAGGAGGAGCTCAGAAATTCTTCTAGAGCCTTGCATAGAGGAATAGAAAGGGACTACTTCATAAGCAACTAGGCTAGCAGTCTCGGGAGTGGAGAAGAAATTTTGTAACGACACAGAGATGGTTTATTGTTCTAAACTTTCCTGTATTTCTTTATATGCAATAAAGATTATGCTTTTTATTTAAATTGTCATGAGTTTTTTATTTGCTCCCTTTCATATGCTTTTATTTATGCTTTCTTGTTAGATTAATATTAGGAACAACTTTTACTTTCCGGAGACGCGCCGTGATCTACGGATACGGGGCGTGCCGAGGAAAGAAGAGTTGTTTACCTAGTACTTTCCGGAGACGCGCCGTGATCTACGGATACGGAGCGTGCCGAGGAAAGAAGAGTTATTTATCTAATACTTTCCGGAGACGCACCGTGATCTACGGGTACGGAGCGTGCCGAGGAAAGACAGGTATTTTTCCTAAGATTAATCGCATCCATTTAATTAAAAAAAAAGAGATACAACTCTGCTAGTGCAAAGTAATTCAAAACTCCCAAGTTCTTTATTTTCTAATTACCTCAATTTTAAGATAATTTATTTTCTAAATAAAAAACAACGCTTCTTTCTTTTATCTTGCAATCTCAACTTAGCCCAAGGTCCCTGAGGATACGATCTCGACTCATCCTACCTACGTAGTGAGTAGAGTTATTTTTGGTGCTATCAACGACTACGCATTGTATACCGACTCGTTCTTGAATCAAAAATTAGGTTAGGCATCCCAAAAGGTAGATGATACTTGGTCAGATCATTAAAGAGATATTTCATTGGATTATCAATTTGACCCAATTAGTGGTTGAGTATTAACTAAAGAAATTTCAGAGCTTTTCTTTCACCAATTCTCCACTTTACTCTTTAAATCCTCTAACTTAATGGGAAAGAGGTTTATTATCTTCTTGCAATTTAGTCCCCTTAATATATATATATATATATATATATTATTATTATTATTATTATTTTTAAATATATAACATTGCCTACCTTTTTACGCGAACCACAACGCTTAGGCGAAAGGGCCCGGTTACTCAGTAGGAAACCAATGTTTTTTTTTTTTTTTTTTTAAGTAAATTTTAAAGAGAATTTTTGCATACCTCGATCTTTCCACCCAATTTCTCATGAAGCAAATTCTTTTTTGAGATCAGTAAGAAGAGGGTTGTAGAATCACTTCTAAAATTTGGTCTAGTTTAAACCCTACCATTCATTGGGTTTTCTTAATAATTTATTCCTCAGTATCTCTAAAATTATCTTGACCGTTAATCATTCATTTATTAGGATGCCTAATTGACTCTTAATCAAAATAAAATTTGAATACACAAAACTAATTATTTCTGACTATACTCGAGGATTTGATTAATTTCCTTCCCCAACTTAATCTACGTTGTCCTCAATGGAGTAGGAAAGCAAAGAAAATAATAAGAGAGAGTGCACCTGGGATAATTTTGCTTCGGAAGTTGAAGATAGCTTCATTGATTAATAGGCTCTTGTTCTAAATTCCTGCAGCTGTGGTAAAGTAAAAAAAAAAAAAAAAATGAAATCGTTGGGTTGCCTCCCAACAAGCGCTAAGTTTTATGTCTTCAGCCAGACGTCAAGTTTATTAACAGACTCTTCCATACAGAGTGGTCCTTTATTCTAAAAAAAATGATGATCAGTTAAAACAAAATAGAAGAAATTTGGGTTGCCTCCCAAAAAACGCTAAGTTTTACGTCTTCAGCCAGACGTCATATGCAATAAAACCAATAAAAGATGGGCAATGGCTTATACTTGATTGTTCATGGAGGAGTGGTTTTATCATGTGGTGTATCCAACAATATGTTAACTTCTTTCATATATCCCTTAAAGTCATACACTCCAAAGTGAGCCAAGCAAGTATCTAAGGGGTCAGGTGCTAGAATTGTGGGTGTTGAATCTTCTATAATGTCTTCTAGTGTATCTACTTCGAAGCAACTATCCATTGATGGTCCTTGGGAAGCACCAAACACATTTAGTCTCAGTTTCTTATTCCCAAACGATACGTCCATGACTCCTGTCCTACAATTGATGCATGCATTCGCCGTAGCTAGGAAGGGTCGTCCTAAGATAATGGAAATTTGTCTGGGGTTGCCACTTAATTCCATATCGAGAACCAGAAAATCAATTAGAAAGTAAAACTCATCTACCTTGACCAAGACATCCTCAAGCATTCCACGTGGTTCCTTAATTGATCTGTCGGCTAACTGTAATGTGACTGATGTGGGTTTCAGTTCTCCGAATCCAAAAAGTTCATACACCGAACTAGGTAAACGATTCACACTTGCCCCTAAATTCAGAAGAGCTTTTTCAATGTGATAATCTCCTATAACACAGGAAATGATGGGGGCTCCTGGGTCCTTAAGCTTTGGAGGAGTGGCATGCTGGACGACAGAACTAGCCTGTTCAGTGAGGCGTACTTTCTTTAGAATTTGTGATCTAGATTTACGTTTTTGGGTACACAAATCCTTCAAAAATTTGGCATAAGCAGGGACCTGTTTGATTGCGTCTAGAAGGGGAAGATTAATTTGGACTTGCTTAAACAATTCCAACATCTCATCGAGTTTTCCTCCCTTCTTATCTGCAGGAATAGGGGCTTTCAGGGCATCCGGAAATGGGGCTTTAGGCAAGTAAGATAATTCCGGTGCAGTTGGTTCCTTCTCTATTTTCAGGTCCTCCTTGTTTTTGGGTGATTTGGCT
The DNA here is from genome assembly GCF_000442705.2 of Elaeis guineensis. Taxonomy (NCBI): domain Eukaryota; kingdom Viridiplantae; phylum Streptophyta; class Magnoliopsida; order Arecales; family Arecaceae; genus Elaeis; species Elaeis guineensis. Next base: position 82,425,146 of record NC_026004.2, on the reverse strand, counting down.
TCGGTTAGAGGTTTAGGGTCAGTCTCATTGGTTTTACTAGTGTGTTCAATGACCTTCCCACTTCTCAGAGTCATGATTGATTTGGCATGTTCAGAAAAAGCTTCTGGGGTATTATAACTCTCAATCACAAATTGCCCTCTTGGGTTGCTCTCGGGTTGGCTAGGTAATTTTCCTTCTTCCCTCTTACTGAATGCAGTCGCTAGTTGACTTATTTGGGTCTCTAGCTTAGCAATGGATTGTGTGTGGGAGTTAAGGATCTGAGTGTTGACTTCTAATCGTTCTAGTGCTTTCAGAACTTTTTCCTCAAAAGCTGAGCTGTGACCAGTAGTAGATGGTTGAGGAGCATTTTGAAATTGATGGTATGATCCATGCCTATATGTTGGATCCTGATATTGAGGTCGAGGTGCGGCAGGACCAACCACTGGTTGTGGTCTCCAAGAAAAATTTGGATGGTTTCTCCAGCCGGGGTTATAAGTGCTCGAATATGGATCGTTTTCTGGTCTGCGAGCTTGTTGGACTTGAGCTTGCTGAACCTGCTCGTGCACAATCTCAGGAAATTGAGGTGTGGCTGGACATTCACTAACAAAATGGTTCGGACTTGCACACAATGCACAAACTTCTTGGATTGGGTTAGGTGGAATCGAGGATTGTCCAGTATTTAGAAGACGATCTAATTTTTGGGACAGTTCATCTACCTTTTGATGGATATCTATGGTATTTCCTACTTCATATATTCCACCTCTTTTTGGGTTTAACATGGGTTTATCTCTACTAGAGGCAGACATATGATGTAATGAATTTTCACTTAAAATTTCAAACAGTTGCCATGCCTCATCCTCACTTTTCAGCATGAATGTCCCACCGCATGATACATCAACCATTTGTCGATGTCTTTCAGAGAGCCCATCATAAAAACATTGGATTAACTGCCACTTGGGTACAGCATGGTGGGGATATTTTCTAATAAGGTCTTTTAATCTCTCCCATGTTTCATGAAACATTTCTCCATCTAATTGGGAAAAACTAGTTATGGCTTTCCTTATTTGATTAGTTTTTCCTATGGGAAAATATTTCTTGAGAAACTCTCCTTGCAGCTGGTCCCAGGTTGATATAGTCATGGAATCCAAAGTATGTAGCCAGTATTTGGCTTTGTCCTTAAGTGAAAAAGGGAATAATTTCAACCTAAGAGCATCATCGGAGAAGTTGTGAATTTTGACAGTTGAGCATATCTCAAGAAATTCTTCAAGATGTTTATAAGGGTCCTCATTACTAAGTCCATAAAATGAAGGTAACATTTGGATTATACTGGACTTAATTTCATATTAAGTGGCCTCCACAGGGGGTACTTGAATACAAGGAGAGTAGGTATATGTGGAAGGAGTAAAGTACTCCTTCAATTGCTTGGGTGGATCATTCTCCTGATTTCGGTCCATGTTTTTACGTCTGTTGGCTCTAAAGGTTCTTTCTATTTTTGGATCAAAAGGTTGGATTTCTGGTCGTAACGATCTACGGCCAAGCATACACCTTATAATTATACTGTAGAGCAAACACAGAAATTTTTTTTTTTTTTTATAATATATATTTTTATAATAAAGTGAGAAAAGAATGAAGAAAATCTAAAGAGAAGAACCTAAGAATCTTAAATCTATGAAAATGGAGAAATTAGTTAATGTTTAGATGTTAATTGCAATCAACTTAAACAATCATAGACTCTCTATCCTAAGGTTAATTTAGATCTAGACAGCTCCTAACTTTCAAGATCGCCTTTGAGCACTCCAAGCTCAAGACTGACTAACTGACTCGGCCAGGTAAGCGTAACATGTGGGAGGTTCTCTGCTCGTTGCTTTCCTTAGACACCAACTGAGTTGGCCAGGTCAGTCAACGGAACCAATTGAAAACCACTTTCTTTAACCACTTGCCTTAGACACCGAGCAATTAATCAATCCGCACTCGGTTCAACTCTAGAGCTTTCTTATCCTATTGAGCTCGAAATTCCTAGGGCTGACGTCTATTTGATTTTAGATTAAGGTCTAGGTTATGCAAATGCAAGGGAGTGATTTGTGGGTCAAGGAAGGGTGATCAAATCCCCACCTTATCTGGTTAATGGGTTATTGCCCTTAAGATTAATTATGGAGATGCAATGCAAATAAACAAGGTGTCCAATCAAGTTAGAAATTTTTTATATTTGAGGTTATGCTATTTTAGTTAAGTGTTATGAAATGTCAGTGGCTTCTTCTTTTTTTTTTTTTTTAGTTTTGCAAAAAAATAAATTTAAGTAATTAAGTCTAAAAAGCAATAAATCACTAGGCTATAAAAAGTAGCAAATTATTCTAAGCAGAAAAATTCCTAAGTAGTAAATTAGTTATGCAAGGTAATTCTGTAATTATGCAAATAAGATTATCTAGCTAGAAAGCACTGAAAAAAAATTTTAAAACGAGAAATAAAAACTGAAAAGTTTTTTTTTTTTTTTAATTTTTTTTTTTTAAATTTTTTAATTCAACTGTGCCAAGATCCCCGGCAACGGCGCCAAAATTTGATGTGTAGTCGTTGATAGCACCAAAAAAAATAACTCTACTCACTACGTAGGTAGGATCAGTCGAGATCGTATCCTCAGGGACCTTGGGCTAAGTTGAGATTGCAAGATAAAAGAAAGAAGCGTTGTTTTTGATTTAGAAAATAAATTATCTTAAAATTAAGATAATTAGAGAATAAAGAACTTGGGAGTTTTGAATTAATTTGCACTAGCAGAGTTGTATCTCTTTTTTAACTAAATAGATGTGATTAATCTTAGGAAAAATACCTGTCTTTCCTCGGCACGCTCCGTACCCGTAGATCATGGCGCGTCTCCGGAAAGTACTAGGTAAACAACTCTTCTTTCCTCGGCACACCCCGTATCCGTAGATCACGGCGCGTCTCCGGAAAGTAAAAGTTGTTTACCTAGTACTTTCCGGAGACGCGCCGTGATCTACGGGTACGGAGCGTGCCGAAGAAAGACAGATATTTTTCCTAAGATTAATCACATCTATTTAGTTAAAAAAGAGATACAACTCTGCTAGTGCAAATTAATTCAAAACTCCCAAGTTCTTTATTCTCTAATTACCTTAATTTTAAGATAATTTATTTTCTAAATAAAAAACAACGCTTCTTTCTTTTATCTTGCAATCTCAACTTAGCCCAAGGTCCCTGAGGATACGATCTCGACTCATCCTACCTACGTAGTGAGTAGAGTTATTTTTTTTGGTGCTATCAACGACTACGCATCAATTGTGTCTGTGATACATCTTTTGAGTTAGTAGGAATGTAAATTCATATTTTCAAGAGTTGAAAATTTAAGGCATGAATTTACATAACTAACTCATAAACAGCTCCTGACCATAGGATCATCATGAGGATGGTGATCGATCTGGAAGGTTGGTGTACGATCGCTTCCTTAGGGTAGATGTGTCTTAAGTCTACGGTGTGGAGACATCGGAATGAGAGTACAGGTATTCGTTGAGAATGAGAGTACTGAGCGTGACCTTATCAAGCAGTTATAAGGAAGTCTACCTTCTCGTCAATGATTAGCTCGATGCTGCAGTTGTGTGTCTAGTTCTTTGACCTGAGATGCATCGACAGTTCACCTTGAGTGTGTTATAGTTTGACTACACCATAACTCGGTCTCCTAGCCATTCGGAATCCTGAGGTGTATGTTGGCTATAGCATATTCATTGTGGGAACTAGGTCGCACCAAGATGGGATCTATCAACCTCGGTAGATGAGAGTAGTCTTATGGTGATCAAAAGATCGAGTCCTTAAGCCCATGGCCATGGCAGAGTGAAATAATGGAAAATAGTTTTCCATTAAGGTTTCACATCGGACTCGGATCGATCGATTAACTCATATGACTGATGTTGGGTTTGACGAGTTCACCTTAACCCTAATTCAGTCGGGACTCATGATAGAGGAACTCAATCACACAGGTAGCTGCACCGAGAGGTTCGTCTTCAGTTCTGATGGGTTGCCACCATATACTGCTAGGTGTCACTGGTGGATTTTGGGAGCAATTAGAATGATATTGATGATCGATCATTCTAATTGTCTGAATCAGAAGAGTTCTGGTCCATCGAAAGAAGTTTCGATGATGTCGATGATGAGATCACGACATGTCTCATTACCATACGGAATTGAACCTAACTGGATCCCACAAACAAGGGTTAGGGTCTGGATGTCATCAATTGGACTAACTCAATTGATTTGGATAAGATCCAATTAGGTTCAAGAAAATCGTGCTAGCACACGATGGAGCCTAATTTTCTCCTCGTGTAATTTTTTCTGTCTCTACTGAGCCAAATGTGATTTGACTCATCAGAGAACTTTTGAAAGATTTCTCTCAGTCTAAATAAAGCTTATCCAGCTCAGAAAAGGCTTGTCTTAATTCATGAGATGAATTTAAGACAACACCTGCTAATTTCTAGCACTTGCCAATTTCATTTTAGGACATCTGTCAAAAGTTGACATATGGGTCTTAAACTGAAGAGGGCTCATTGGAGAATTTTTGTGGAGTGTCCACATGCCAAAACCCAATTGAATTGGGTGCCATAATCAGATTATGGCTTGAGCCCAATTGGATTTAAGTGGGCGCCCCAAATGGATAAGAACTAAAGAGTCCCGATAAACATGGACTCTTTGGCGCCACCTTGATTGAGCTTATCCAATGTTGGCGCCAACTTAGGAGAGAGGGTGGGGTTTTTATCTGATGTGATCAAATGACATCACTCCACCAATCAGAATTTTTCCAGAATTTATTAGAATTTTCTGATTGGTTGAATGATGTGGCACTGCGCAGCATACAGGGTCTATATAAACCCTGCTGCGCCTAGGGTTTCATGGATGAAATTGTTTTATGCACAAAACCCAATAGCTGCTGCCCTCTACCCTTTTTTCCACATCCTCCCTGCTCTCTTTCCTCCCCTCTTCACGTCCAAAAAGTTCGACGTCCATCTAGCAAAGATCCAAGGCGTGGTGACGCCTGGAACAGAAGGCTGCAGGACATCTTCGACAGGCTGTTGCTCCAACTTCAGAAGGAGTTCTGAAGCACTTTCAAATCAGATAAAGATATGATTTTTGGAGTGTAGATTCGCGAGGAGAAGACGTTCTAAATCCTATCCGAGTGGATACCGGTAGAGGCCAGGCACTTGCGTGGCTACATCAGAACCTCGGGCTGTGCAGAGATCATCTACAGGGTAATCAGATTACCCTTGAGGTACTTCTTCTTTCATCATAGATTTAGATTTAATTTTAGATTTTAAATATTAGATAATAAAATTAGATCTAGAGAATTAGATCTGAAATATGTAGTATAATTTTTTTTTTAAAATTATTCCACCCCAGATTTGATGAAATCTGGAAGTTCCTACGCGGAGAAAACGTTTCTCCTCCTTCATCAAGAACCTAATTAGGTAAGAATATAAGTTTGAATTTAAATGGAATGAAAAGACCCCTTGCGCCATCTCTACCTGCGCCCATCTTTTCTTCACGCGTGAAATGAGTTTTTGTATGGAATTTTTTGTTCTTAGAAGGTGTGTGATGCCTTCTTTTGATCTTCTTTGGATTAGAGTTTGGTTGGTTCAAGTTTGAGTTCAAATTGGTTTGAAATCAGATTGAAATCAAGAGTCCAAGTTTTGTGGCTCTTCTAAGCCGCCGACCATTTCTCTTCTCACTTGCAAAATGATTTTTTGCATGATGATTTTTGTGCCAATCTGAGTGTTGTCGCCACCCTTTCTGAGTCCCTTAGATGTGGATTAAGTTTGGTTCAAAGAGGAGTTCAAATCTGATTTGAATTCATGATAAGATCACAGGCTATTTGAACCTGAACCAAATCATCCAAACTCTTCATAGGACACCACTTTAAGAAGGGTTTTGTTTTACTTCTTCCACACCATCTCCTCCATGGAAAGCTTCTTTTTCTGATCTGGAGGTGTCCGTTCGATCTGAAGAAAAGAGTAGCGAGCTAGCACTCCCGAGAAGGACGATCTGTTCGGGGCTTCGAGTGGACTACCTGTAGAGGCCGGACGCACTGTGCGGCTGCTCGGCATCAGGAAGTACCTCTTACTACGTCCATCAGCAGCAGTGATCATCGACCCGCGATCAGATAATGGGTTCTAAACTCATCGGATCAGATCTAATCGTTAGATTTGATTCAGGACATCGATACGATCGATGCAGTCTTTTCTTTCATATCAGTTTTTTTGTGCAATATTTTCATATCATAGATCCTTAGGAAGATAGTTTAGGTTTGATATGAAGCATGTATAGGAAATTAAATAGTTTAATCTACTGTTTCCGCTATAAAAATTTTAAAAATACATGCTTTGAACTGCCTGTTTTCCAACAATAATTGCTTTTGAATGTGCAAACACTTCAAAATTTTGAAGTGATTGCCAATTACTGTTAGAGTGGTTTTATTAACATAGTTGATATGGCATGTCATACTCCATGCCGGTGCCTTCTTGCATGCAATGTAACTCCATGGTGCTAGTGCATTCCAAGTGTAACCAGCACAGCTCTGTGCTGGTTTTTGGTGCACTGCAGTTCTAATGCATGCCAAGCACATGCCAATTGTTGGCATGATGTGGTATATACCATGCTAGTGCTAGTTTGGCACCGACTACCGACAAAGTTTAACCTAATTTATGGTCGTTAATTTGTTATAGCCCTTGTTGAGCGTCCCTTGCATGCACAAGCCGACAATGCTGTTCCACACATTGGAATTAGCTTTGTAGTTCCACTATTAATTAATAACTTCAATTTCCTGTTTATAGTGATTAAAAAAGAAATGAAGAGGAAGTATAAGCTAGAGAGAGTGCAGCTTTATATATTTTCTTTTTTAAAATACTCCTTTTTGACCTAGATAACATTTTGCATATTTACTTGGTCAATGTTTTTGGTTATGTCTCTTTGCCTCTAGATCTTGGTTTAATGTTATTAGTTGTTATGTTGGGAGGGAAGTATACTTTTCGTGTTAATTATGATATCCAGTAGGTGAAGAACCATCTTTTTCTTTTTGTTTTTTACTTGAATTATGAAGACTGCCTACTTTACATACCTTCATAAGGAATATTGATCTAAAACATCCTTTTCTCAGCATACATGATCTAGTGAAACTTCATTGCATTTCCACATCTTCTCATGTTTCTTTGTTTGCCTGCTTCTTTTCCTGTTATGCTTCTTATTTTGTGAAGGTTCTAATCTTATTTATCTATGTATATCTTTGACTTGTCCATTTCACTAGGGCAGATCCATGCTTTACCTTAACTTTGGGACATACACATCTTTGATACAATATATTATAACCAGGGTGTGAAGAAGCATATATTAGTTGAGGCTATTGTGGAAAATGTTTCTGTTGTCGATTCATCATTAACTGAAGGTAAACATGACTTAGAGAACTCTGATGATCAAGGTAACTGACTCATCCTTCTATTCATTTTGTCATGATGAACTTTGTACTTTCTGTATATCATGATCCATGCATACATAGATAGAGGCAAACTTGGATAAGGTCAATCGGATTTGAGCTTAGATCCATTTAGATCAAAACTAGACAATAGGGGTCCTACATCGATAATCCAAGCAGTTGGATGTGACCTACTATCTCAAAACTTCTTATATATCAAATCATATGATTTGGAGACCTTTAGCTATGCATTAAGTGATCAAAAAAATATCTAATTTAATTTTATTTAGTCTGTCCAATTTTTAACTAATTAATGTATAGGTTAGGAGTCTCCAAATCATATGATTTTTTGTATGCAAGCAGTTTTAAAGTAGTAGATCATATTCAAAAATTTGGATCATTAATGTAGAATCCCTATTGTAGAGTTTTGATTTGATCGGATCTGAGTCCAAATCTGATCGATCTTATTCTAGTCTGGCTCTCTTCTATATATATATGGAGAGAGGTAGACTAGAATAAGGTCGACCATATTTTGAGCCAAATTCGGTCAAGTTTCTCACCATCTGATCATCCAATTTGCACGGATCTCCATACAACAAAATAAAAGTTAACAGCCACTTTTCCATCTATTTGGGATTAAAAATATAAAAAAGCCAAGCCATTAATGCAGATGGGATGGAGAAATATAAAAAATAGGCTATTAATGCAGATGGGATGGGAGTAGGAATGAGTTTGTGTTTATTTTGGAGCGTTTATATTTATTCTATAGAGTTTGTATTTATTTTGAGCATTTCTGTTTATTCTGTTTGTATTTATTGTGGACTCGTTTGTATTTATTCTAGATAGATTTGTGTTTATTTTGAAGGGATTTATATTTATTCCATTCGAAGTTTGTGTTTATCCTACATAATTTATATTTATTGTGGGGAGATAGAAAGTAGCTTGTCCTATTTGCACTAATAGTGGGATAGGCTACTTTCTATCTTCCTGCGATAAACAAAAACTATGTAGGGTAAACACAAACTTCGGATGGAATGAACACAAATCCCTTCAGAACAAACAAAAAGGTCTAGAAGAAACACAAACGAGTCCAAAATAAACACAAAAAAAATAAACAAAAATACTGTAGAATAAATAAAACTCTGTAGGATAAACACAAATGCTCTAAGATAAACACAAATTGGACCACAACCCCATCCCATCTACATTAATGGTCTATCTTTTAAATATTTTTCCATCCCATCTATATTAACGACTTGATTTTTTTATATTTATCATCCTATTCGCATTAATGGCCTTGCTTTTTTTATATTTTCCATCCCATCGGCATTAATGGCTTGGCTTTTTTTATATTTTTTCCATCCCATCCGCATTTTTATGGCCCAACTTTTTTTATAATTTTTCAAAAGCCAAACAGATGAAAAAAATGGCTGTTATCTTTTATTTTTCCTCCATGGAGATCCATGTGGATTGGATGGTGGTGAAGTCGACCGGATTTCGACTCAAATCTAGTCGACTAGCTCTAGTTGACCTCTCTCTCTCTCTCTCTCTCTCTCTCTATAAATATGTGTGTGTGTGTGTGTGAAATATGTGCATGCATGCATTTCTTGTATATTTATTAATGTAAGGGATCTTATAGTTGTTGGATCGGATCATATTCGAAATGAAATACTGCCTGTAAAGGATCTTACTCATAAAAATTTTGCATATATGTGTGTGTGTGTGTAAAATATGTGCATGCATGCATGTCTTGTATATTTATGAATGTAAGGGATCTTATAGTTGTTGGATTGGATCATATTCGAAATGAAATACTGCCTGTAAAGGATCTTACTCATAAAAATTTTGCATAATATCCTAATCAATCTGGTTATGTTTGTTCTTTAGTTTATCATAAAATTCACAACCATATATATGTACTAGTTGGATAACAGTTTGTTGACTGCAAAGTATGTAAATCCATCAATAAATTACAAGAAGCTATCATGATTTTTTACATGGATATTGTTAGAGAATTCAAAAATGACCTTTTTAGCAATGCTTATTTATTTATTTATTGCTATGAGAATGAGACAGCTACTAAACAGGAATACAAATAGCTTTTTAATGTGTAAGGCTGGTTATAAACCCCGTTCAGCAAGAGATAATGCGATAGTCTTCACATTGTTCTTTTCTACCAATCTATTATTACTTTTATCTGCCTTCTCTCCAAAATATTAACTGTCATAGACTCATGGTATAAGCACGCAAAATTTGATGACTTGGTATCCCTTGAATTCTATAGAAGCTTGCTCCATGGTGGAAATTTTATTATTTGACATAAAGATTGTCTTCTTTTGATGATTAAACTATCCTTCATAAATTCCAAGATGCATTTGATAGGATACTCATCCTTTGCACATATTTCAGATAGTTTTGAAAATAATATAAGTTGTTTCAAGAATCTTCAGAAAATAATATCATGAAGGTAATAATGATTTCCTATGAAAGGGGGATTTTGGTTGCTCCCTATTTCTTTAGGTACGAGAATGCTAAGAATTCTTTTTGTTAAATTTTTGACAGTTATTGATAAGTTATATATAAATAATAATCATATTGGTGTCTGCAATGTCCCATACCTCAGAAAAACCAAAACATGGAATGCACTACACTTATTTGCATCTCCATTTACATTGTCTTTTATATCCTGCAATGGCTTATCAAGTTTGGCAATTATCTTTTCAAGGTTTCTCCTCATCCTATTTTCTTTTAATGAAGCTCTCCTTTCATACTCTTATACTCTGTTCTCTTCTGGCTTTTCTTTTACTTATTTATCTTCTTTTAGGACTTCTATTTTATAAATAAGTCCATATGCCTTTAAGTTTCTCTACAATAGCAATGCTTTTTGGTGCATGATGACATAACTTCATGTGGATGGGTGTAATTAGCAAATCCACCTACACAGTATTGCTTTTTATACACATGCAATAATGAGCAGAATTGGAAGTCCGCCAGTCTAATGAGACAAAGATACTCTTTTCTTCCATCAGGCCATATGTAAACCATGCCTTTATATTACTGTGTGCAGGCAGTGTTAATGAGAAGAATCTTGAGTTTTGGTGCATCCAACTAGACCAATCAGGACAATATCCTTTTCATCTGCATCTACATGTAAACCATACTTTTGGGCTTCAACTTGGATATGCTTGCCGATATACATTATTTTCGTGCTTCTTTGTTAGTTAAATTTTCTTAATCGTCCAAGAATATGTGCCTTATATTGTATCAGCACATCCTTTCTGTTGCATAGCCAATGCATTCTGAGCTTTTTCGGGAAAACTAAGTAATAACTGGAGAAGTTTTTAGTAGTTGTGCAAAATTTATCCAAGTTATATTCATTATTATGTATGCTACTTGGTATACAAAGGCTCAATTTGTATTCTCATTGGCTGACAAACACCTTCTTTTGTTAACGTTCTCTCATCAGTTCTCTGTAAATTCTTCTCTTATGCCATGTGGGAATTTCTTTAGGTCCATATATTTTCAAGAATCTATGGTGTGTGGGCTTTTATTTAAGCTGGAATTCTTGGTTCAAAGAAGGAAGATGAAGCATCTCAAATTATGTTATTCATTTACTTGCCACTCTTTAGCTTGTTGATTTCATTTAACTAGTGTGTAAATGGCCACAATGATTTTTTCCCCTGGTTAGCTGCAGACTGTGCATGACCTACCCTAGGCTATGAACATTTTTCTACTTTTGTTAGAAATTAAATGCCTCTTCCTTCATGGAATGACCTTACTTTTGCTCCAGCTAAGCTTGAGCTCACTAATTCCTTGACTAACACCTCTAGTTGGTGTTCTGGTTTTGACATTTGCAGCTGGTTTGTTTTGTAACATACAGGATGTGGTAGGTTGCCTTTACACAGAAAACGATGTGGCAATGACCGCACAGCGACAAAGGTGGAGTTCATATGTTCCTGAGTTTTGATGTGTGTGGCAGCTATTCACTTGATATTGGCATGAGGGACAGTAGAACACATTGTTAAATTCTCAATTCTTGGCGCCTTATAACTAATCTGGTTACCAGTCAAGGACTTCCACTACCATTTGTACTTAACACAATGTTTCTAGCTTCATGTCAAATGTAGAGAAGCCAATCTATTCTTGTCAAATATGTAGCGAGACCAATTATATTTTTAACTTCTTGCTGTTTTCCTACAAGTGATAGACTTTCAGACAACAAAATTAGCCCTTTCCTTTTTGGTATCCAGTCTATAAGCCTAAGACACACTAATAAGTGCAGTCATGGATGGGTAAACGAAGAACCTGTCATCATGTGACAAATGCATCTGGTGCTTTCTCTTGCTTGGCCTGTTTCACTGCTACTTCCATCATCATTCATGGAGGTACGTGTTTATGTATTCAATCTGTGGGTATAGATTTTGTCCCCATACAATATATAGTTCTATACTATGTTTCTGGTTAACAATAAAAACTGATTTTTGGTTCATAATAAATAGACCAGTTTCCATGACATTTTGTAGTACAAATTTGTTTATAATATCTGGTAAAGGAAGTCATGCGAAAACCTAGCACCATCATTGGAAAAAAGAATCTTGCTAGGTTCAGAAATTGTGGAGGTCTAGACAATCTTCTAGCCACACTGCTATAGCCTGATTGCCTCGGTGACCCTTGTATGCACACTGCTCTCCTAGTAGGTGCTCAAGTGAAAATTGTCAATTTCTGATGATCTTTTTGTCAAGGACTCAAGTCTCGATAGGATGTTTTGCGAAGCACCAAGATGACGTATCATCTCGAGTGTCAAGATAGGACCATCCTAGCATTGTCCTAGGATCCCGGTCGGCACATCTTGGGGTACCCCTTACCTTATATGTCAAGATGGAGTAGGACGGCAGTGTGTCCCATTTCATAGGAAAACCAGGACAACCTCATTCAAAACCTTTCTTTTTGTAAAGGTCTAGCTATTAAGAGTTCAAGATAGGGTGATAGGCTTGTCACATGGGTGGAATGTACCCTCATTGTTATTGTCCATTGGCACTCAAATATTGCAACCAATTACAACCAATGAGTTTCAGTAACTTTTGAATGAACCAATGAGTTTTAGTAACTTTTGAATAGTCATTAGTTTTACTCTTACATTGTTCAATCTTTATTTTGTGGGATTTTTTTTGCTTTTACTTGAATTATTAGATCTTTTATTAGATGATCATTTTTATTATTGTTAAATTGGTAGAGAAAAATTGTAACTACCTTAGTAAAGCACGTCATGTTGCATCAGAATGGTCCTAATATAATTGTGAGAGTATTTTTCTTAGTTTGTCTAATTCGTGACATTATAGTTATATATTTCTACATTTATGAATTTTATTTTTTAATTATTTATGTGATCTATCCATATTTTGTCTGAGCTATTTATGTGTAGCTTTTATGTCTGCACACCTTAACTGTCTTTAGAACATTTTCTGATACTTACAATTGTATCACCTTTCATGTTTAATTGCTTAAGCTCATTGTGATAACCCAACACATCCCGGGCTTACAAATGGATTGGGCGTGGTCCACTTGACTGTCCTAGCAAGCTAAAAATTGCCCAAAAGAAGCTGCATGAATTTTAAAGCAACGGTGGGGAAAAAGAAAAAAGGGAGAATAATATGATAGGAAGAACTCTCATCATATTCCAGGTTGGTTTCCTCCCATATTCCTTTGGAAATTCGAAGTCGAGGACTTTGTTTCCTCCCTCCGGCTCTATTTAAGTGATTGAGACTTCCTTTCTGCCTCCCTATTGGAAAATTCGGTCTCGGAGTGTTGATCACTGGTAGTTGCTTGGGTTTCTAATCGAATAGCTTCCACACCATCACGACCAAACACCACTTGGAAGACAAGCTAAGCCCCAAAATCCTTTGATTTATCCTTCTCTGCACACTCCTTAGTCCTTAAACCATGTCCTTAAACCATGGATTTCAACCGGCTTGGAATTTCTTTGAAAAATTGAGTTTTCAATTTTCTGCTATTTTTCAACTGATTATTTTTTGATTTTTTGGGGTCGGTTGTTGCTGCCAACTACTAGTTAGGGTACTTCCGGCTACGTCACCGTGGCCCACATCACTAGCTATAGCCACCGTCAATGTGGGACTCCTTTATTTTGAGAAGAAGGGCAATCGAGGAGTCTCCTATTTCGCTAGAAGCTAAGGAAAGAAGAGAAAAAAAGAAAAGAAAAAAAGGAAAAAAGAAAAGGGAGTTTCTCTCTTTTGTCTCTCTTCCCCACTTTCTCTCACTATTTTTCCCTCCACTTTCTCTCTAGATTGTTTCTCTCTCTCCATTTTCTCTCTAGGATTGCTCGATTCAATGTAGTTTTGCCTTCAATGATCTTGATTTGACTCTTATGAAGAGGATCCTGATCCATAGTTGCCGGATGGCATACCAGTCCCCACCTCGATTAGGTTGGGCACCACTAGGTTTGACCATCAATTGCATCCTAGCATTCTAGCATGACTTTTAATTTGTAGTTGATCAGTAGGATGCCCTACATCAAACTGATCGGGACATCAAGTGCTACTGCTTGATGCTTGTTAGATACTACTAGATTTGATCATCTTTGATCTCTATGTAGCCAATTATATCCTAGTCTAATCTTGATTGAATAAAGTTATAATGACCGAACCAATTTGGATCGTTGGATGTGACTATCCGTTAATCATTTCTGTAATCATTTGTACCTTTTCTAACTATTGGACTTGGTTCTGTATAGGAGTGTAGTCATCTAGATAAAAAGATGTCCAATGATGGGATATCATGATATAATCTATAACTTAGAGTTTTAAAGAGAAGGAATTGCTGAAATTATTTGAATCTATCAGTTGATTCCAATCATAAGATAAGTAATGTCATCCTTTTTCTTGATTTATCGGCAAATTATATAATATTGATATCATTCAATTTTGAATCATATTATTTATGATTTATGAACATGAAGTATGATATTTATTTGTTGAATTCATCTTGTTATAGAATATTATTTGATGTATTATTGAAGGTATTGATTCTATCATGGATTACTGTCGATTGATTTCAATGCTGGATGGTTTTGCATATCGTTTGATTTGAAATATGAAACTAATTTTTCTGGAAAAAAAAGCTTTGATATGAGATAGATTTTGACTCACAGTCTGACTATGTATCAGAACTATGTCGGTGTGGGTTATACACTGGTATACCGATATCCTGCCAATGGAGATTGTGCATTAGTATATTGCTATCCTACCAGTGAAGGTTGTGTGCTAGTATATTGGTATTCTGCTTGCTTAATTTTCATATATTATTATTGTATGATTTATCTAGTTAAAGTGTTCATTGTGTACTGGCCTATTTAGCTCCTTATTGTCGGGATAGTTATTAGAAGCAAAACATCAATATTTTTATTTTAGATTAAAAATTTTAGTGAAGTTTGATGTAAGATCTTTTGAATATTGTCGGGCTTTGTGAGAAACTAAAGTTTAGATTTTAGTTATTTAAATATGAATTTATTATTTGAATTTATTCTGCTTTTTGTTTTATGATATTAGGAGAAGATGTCTTGCATGCTTGGAAAGTATTCTCCATGAGTATGCTGTAGTTGTCACGACCCTTAGTTCACGATCTCGAGTCAGAAGCATGACACTCATCTACTCATGTCAGTTGCATGATGTCATCATTCTTTAATATCTTATTGCATTTAGCATCTTCCTAAATGAAAATGGTGCTAAAATGTACCTTTGGAAGTAGATGAAAAATTGGGTAGTTAAATACATTAAGACTTTATGGTAGCTCTATGATTGAGGTTGTCTTTAATTTCTGATTGGGGAGCCCCTTTTTGATGAAACTAGGGAGCCTGTTTTCCGACGAGTGTCCTAGAATCCGTGAATGATATATTCTACATGTTGGTTGAGTTGTTTTTGGGGAGCATCAAAGCATCAGTGTAGCCTCAGGGTCAAGCACTAGTGGTTAAAGGCCACTGGTGGCTGCTAGATTAAAGCTTGTGCCATTTACCATTTCCTTCTTCTTTTGGGGCTGAAGTTGGATGAAATTGTGTTAGTGCTAGATCATCAGCATTATGCTTGATCTTTGATAAGAAGGAAGCAATTCCATAATTCTAGGATTTATGCTCAAAGTTCCCACTTGGTCATTTTGGATTAGTGTTTTAAGCTTAGCCTGCATGCTGAATCGTTTTGGTAACCAAGACATGGTTCAACCATTTAATCATGGGTGAACTGGTTTGGATTCAGCTCGCATCTTCCTTAAAACCCTCAATGTCAATGCTGAACATTTTTTAAATATTTCCTTTGCTCCAGAGCAACCAAATTCACCACCTCCAATCCATGGTTGAGTCTTTGTCATCCGCCCTTGATCTAGTTGTGCTCCTCCAGAAGAATGGGAAGCAGAATATCCAATGAAGCTTATTCTTTTTGATCTTCTCAGTCCATGGTTGTTGCTCAGAAGGCTTTAGGTTCTTCATTTACTTGGAGATGATCAATGAGCAATAACAAAGGAGAATGGAGAATGACAAAGACCCTAGATAAGGTTACCAAGACCAAAATCAAAAGCCAGAAACCTTGTTGCTTCCAAATAGAGCCCAAGAACTCCAATGATGAAACATGGTGTGCTGTTCCACTTCGTACTATGCTTACCATACCATACCGGTACCAAACTCTATGCAGTACAAGGGGCATATCGAGTATCAGTACATTGAACTGACCACTATACTAGGTGTTCTGACCATGTACCAAGAGGGTACATGTACTAGATCTGTACCAAGATTGCAAAGCTTGATGAAACCTATAAATAAAATCATAAAGAGGAAGTAATAGCTTCTCTGGTTGGGATTTCTGGCAAGAAAAGTGCTCTAAACTTCTTGATTTGGGGGTTGCAAGCGCTTGAAACCATAAACCAGTGAACCAAAGATCCTACTGTAAAGGAAGAGGAACTAGAGTGGGCAGGAGAAAACCCTAGATTGGGAACAGGGAGAAAAAGAAAAAGGAAAAGAGCAAGAATCATTTAAAATTAGTAGACCAGGGCATCAGGTAAGTACGTATCCCCTCCCCCTCCCTGCCCCCCTGCCCGAACCCTCTAATCTTTGTTTACCAACCTGAGTAGTCACTGGGCTTTCCAACTGAGGCAGTTCAAATGACTTTAATGGAAATATGGGTTTTATCTTGACCCCACTTGCACCAGCTTGCAGCTGACAGGTTGGAGGGATATACTCAATTGACTTATCCAGTTTTTAATTGCTGTTTTGGATAGCATTACTAGCAAATCTCAGCCTGATATAGAGGCAAGCATGGATTTCTTCTTGCAAGAATATTGCAGGATGCTGTGTTTCTTCCCATAGGTGTAAGGCAGTGAGTTTTCTTTGTATAAGAACTAAGAAGGCTGTTAGGTTGTGTGTTTCTTCTCATGAATGTATGAAGTGGTGGGCTTTCTACTGATGTAGCCTTTTGGGCTTGCATGCCACTGGACAGAAGTGGGCTGAGGATCGATGTGCTAGGTAGATACACACCAGCTGCTTGTTGTTTTGTTCTCTGTAGTGGGTCAGGCCCCTTGTGATCAGCCAATTGGGCTAATTAATTTTCTTTAAAAAAAAAAATTCATAGCGGAAAATGGAAAGTCTCATTTGTTGTTGTATCCTACTATCCTTGCTGTGCCCACATTCTATTTTTTACTACTCTGCCTTGATATCATGTTGTATTGTGTTGTGTTGTGTGTGTATAATCTGTATCCATGTCTGATAGGATTTACTTTTAATTATGATTTATTTTACGGGATTCCGATGTGTTTCAGGTGCAGGTGCATGACTAAGTGGGGGATCATGTCAATATCTAAGAATTTCTTTCTTACAATGCTGTGTCCAATTGTCATATCAATGTCGGTGCTTAACTGTCGGGTATGGGTACCTTAGAGTAGATTGTAGGGTCCGAATAACATAGATTATGATCCATGGGATCTTTAATATATTGCTATCTTGAGTTTTGAGCATAATACAGAGGATGATATTTCCTTTAGTCTGTCAAGCATTATGACTTGAAAGTGAAACTATCTAGTAAGCATTGGAGGTAGATCTCCATGGTGAGGTTTGATCCCCAGATTCTGTCAGTTAAGTCTAAATGTATGACAGGACTTTAATTAGAAATATCTTGTTTTTGCCTTGGGCTTCATGGTGACCAAGAAAACTTGGGTGAGTCTTGACTTTGTATTGTACCCTATGGATCATATGGGAACACATGCCCACCTGTCTTCATTTTTGATGGTTCATTTCTTTGAAGCTTGTTTCATGAGCCAATAATTTTTGTTACTAGTTTTTGAGTTTTTATCCCTTTTATGAGCAATTATTGCATGTAAATATATTCACCTTTTGCTTCACCATTACTGGTTTTGGTGATGCATTTGCATCTTAGCTGAATGGTTTCACTACTGAATTTGTAATCAGTGGACTGGTACATTAATTTCATATCAACAAAGCATCTCCTGATTAACTGTTCCTATTATATCTTAGGCTATCTAATGCTGAGCCTATGTTTTGGCAGCAGAAGGCTCATTTGACAAGGATAATAAAGAATACAATGCCAGTACAAGGGGAGCAAGATTTCATCGTTTAAGTGGGGCAGACAGTTCGAGCCTTATGCATAATGAAAAGAATACAACAAGATATTTCATCATGAAGAGTTTGAGCCATCAAAACATGCAATTGTCAATTGAGAAAGGCATATGGGCAACTCAAGTAATGAATGAGCCACTTCTAGAAGAAGCATATCTTGTATGCATCACTTTATGCCATATTGGTTAGTTTCTTCTTAGTGGCTATTCTTGGTTTGATTTACCCTTGTCTTGCAGAATTCTGATAAATCAGGTGGTGGAAATAATCCTTGGGGCCACACTTTCAAAGTTAAATGGTTGCAATTGCATAACCTGCCTTTCCAAAAGACGCTTCATCTCAAGAATCCCTTGAATGATTATAAACCTGTGAAGATTAGCAGGGATTGCCAGGTGTTCCGAGATAAACCAATCCTTTTTTGGTACATACGATAAACCAATATCTTGAAAATATATTTAGTTTAATTAGTTGGTAATGGCTTTCTACAGGAGATATCCAAAGATGTTGGTGAAGCTCTTTGTGGGCTGTTTGATGAAGCAGACGGTAAATGCAAACTGAAAAGGCACTAAAAGAGCTTGACTTAGATAGCTGTTGGTCCTACCATTTCATATATAATTGTTATGTTATGTCTTGATGCAGGAATTACATTTTAATGGATGATATTATTCCTAAAAGACCTTGCAGAAATTTTCCAGTTCATTTACAAGATGAAGATTGTATGCTTTCTGTTCCCTCGTCAAATTTAAGATTTTCTGGTGCAACTGTGTTGGATCCACCCTTCTATCAACATGTTCAACATGGAGAGTGCAGCTACTTTTGGAAGCCTAAAAGATCTTGCAGGATCTCTTCACCATCAAACTTGGAATCACGAACGATCTCTAGGATGAAGCTCCCCAGAGTTGACGGAAATCTAGATGGTAGACAAACTGACAAGGATATAATTGATGAGAGAAATATACCTGTATCATTTTCTGAAGATGATATTCTCAACATGGTAAGACAACCCCCTTCTATCAACATGTTCAACATGGAGAGTGCAGCTACTTTTGGAAGCCTAAAAGATCTTGCAGGATCTCTTCACCATCAAACTTGGAATCACGAACGATCTCTAGGATGAAGCACCCCAGAGTTGATGGAAATCTAGATGGTAGACAAACTGACAAGGATATAATTGATGAGAGAAATATACCTCTATCATTTTCTGAAGATGATATTCTCAACAAGGTAAGGCAACCCTCTAATTGTTATCCTTCTTTAAAATTTTTGAAAGCTTGGTTTATTACGTGATGATGCCTTTCTTGTAACAAATCTATTTCTGCTATCATTTTTTTTCTTTTAGAAAATGATTTAAGGTTCCCAAATCGGTCCCAAGATTCATGCTGTTTGGCGACCGGCAAGGTATGGTACGTGTCCGTATCTTATCGTGCTAGTGGTGTTTCAGCTTCTTTATTTTATTTTATTTTTTTTTTAATTTTCAGATTTTGAAATAAAGTCGGTAAAAGATGCGCCGACTTCAATTCAAAATTTGAAAATAAAAAAAAGGTTTGAAACCACTCTCTCTTGTTCCGAAATGAACAGCAGAAGGAGAGAGAGGAAGAGAGAGAAGAGAGAAGGGGAGGGAGAGGGACGGGGAGAAAAAGAGAGGGAGAGGAGAAAGAGAGGGTTCAAAAGTCCTCATCATTGGGGTTGGGGGGGGGGTCGAATCCCTAACCGTAATCCCATGTGCGAGAGAGAGGGAGAAGGGGGGAGAACATGTACCTTTGATGCGTCTTACTGTTGAGGTCTGAGAGCAGAGGCGATGGTCTTGAGCGCAGGGGAGAGATAAGGATACGAGCACCGGGTAGAGGCGATGAACTGATAGAAACAGTGGGATTTTTTTTTTTTTTTTTTTTTTAGGGGGAAGGGTGGGGGAAGTGTGTGGTTCATATCAAATCAAGTATGGTTTGAACTGTGCTGGTAGCCAACTGGTACTGACCAGCCAGTTCAGCATGGTTCGGCCTTCCCTAGAGTTAACAGTTATTGTGTCATGATGTCTAATGCTATGATTATGCCTATTCTCAGCTAGACTTCCTATCATTCTTATTCCTTTTCTCATTAGAACATATATTGGATAGTTGCTTTCTTCTGTTGATACCCTATCTTTGTTTGAATTCCTATCGTTGTTATTCCTGTTCTCATTAGAATGCATATAGAATATTTGCTTTCTTGATGATTTCGTATGGATATAGAATTCCTTATCATGCTGCAATTCTAGAGTTGAGAATATGGTGAACTCAAATGTATTGCTGTCTGAAATTGCAAATACTGGATAAAATAGGGCTACAAGATTCATGCTTGACCAATCACTTTTTCCACAAAAGTAATGAGATGTTGCATATATTTCATGTTGTTTGAATAATGGAATGTCAAAAAAATTAGAACGACATTAAAGATTGGATTTTTTATTTAACGATTTTGTAATAAAACTTAAAGTACAAAGGTCAATATAATGATTGATTTTACACATCAAGCCTTCCATCATTTTCCAATAGAGGGCATTATTGACGGGAATATAATGTAAAAACAACTTGTGACCAAGCAAAGTTCCAATTGGATGGTCTAGAAGTACCTACAAATTTAGAGGGAAAGATGCTGCTAGAAGTTTCTGTTTCATTGACAAAGAATAATATGGAAATGTAAAGGCTTCATTGGTACATGGTTACTTTTGTAGACCAAAACCATGGAAACATGCACAAGTTAAACGAGGATGACTGTATTTTGTTTGCTGAGCTCAGTGTTTGAGAGAACATAAAAAATGATGATATTCACTTTATTTTTCAATTTCATTGTCAATTACCTGTAATCCAGGAAGATATTTTAATTTTATTATTTAACTCTAGATGTTGTGCAGTGATATGAACAATTTAGGAGAAACTGATTCTCAGGTTTGAAGTGTTTTCATGTTGTTATGAGTCCCTAAATGGTAGTTGCAGGAACTATGACATTTTACCTTTTGTAGTCAGGGCATGTGTGGAAGCCTATGCAGCTAATTCATGGTCTAAAAATTCTCATGTGAAAAACTTCTAAGCAAGGTTTGCCATCTTGGTACTTGACCCCATACTGGTAAAATCTTGCTTAATATCGGTACATGGTTTGGTACGGTATGATAATGTCGGTATGCTCCAAGATGGTGTACCGATACAAAATCAGTATGGTACGATACGCTCCATACCGGATGGTATGGGGCGGTATAGTATTCCATGCTTCCAGGAGTTGTAGAGGACCTGCAATCCTAAAATTGGGGTAATATATCTACTTTCAAGATGATTTTCCTTGAGACTAAGAAAATGTGATAATGGAATGGCAGCCGGTCTGGTTCTCCACTCTTCTTTATCATCATAATATCTTTATTCCACTTATTTCTATGTCAAAAGATAATATCCACATGTTGGACAACTTAGACATCCAAACTGGCCTTATATATTCAATTTATTGCATTAAATTAAAAAAACTGTTTGAGTACATGATCATTCAACTTAGAGATTTAAAATAATCATAAAAAGCTCATGCATAATATATTGAAGGCTATATACATGGAGGTAGATAAATATGATATTTGTTATTGTAATAAATTTAGAATAAAATATACAGCCATATGTATCTCTGCATGCATACATGTTTGCTTACGTTCGTACATACTGGATATACATACATATACGTGTGGACACATAAGAACATTTGCATGTATAACTGTATACATGTATTTACGTGAAACATATGTATTTATGCATGCAAAGGCATCATATTTGTATTTATTTTGGCATGATATTCTATTTGTCCGTGTGTATATGTAAATATTATCCATACTTATCTTTGGGAGAAAAATTCTAACACCAATAACTTTTTAAACTGGAATTCATGAATAATGTGATAAATTATAAAGCATGGATGGTGTTGCTTTGTTTTGAGAACAAACAAATCAAATAATATCTTCCTTCAATTATTTGGTTAATGGTTAGTAAGTTTTAACTATAACAGTAGTGCCATATGAAAATTTTTAGGTTCTTTTGTTTGTAATTTATTATGTATTTATATTTGTCAAAGATTGAGGAAAATCATGTCTATGTCTCTTTATTTCTCTCTTAAGTTGTGAAGTGGCTCTAAATTTTTCTCTAGTCACTTGATTTCATTCTATCTCGGGGTTCACCATTCCTCATTTAGTGTAAGATGGGACATGCTGATGGCAATCGATAAGTAAGGATGAGTTTTTTTTTTTTTTTTTTTGATGTTTCAGTCAGATTTATACTATTTTTTTTGTTATCAAGCAACAAATAGGATAGAACTTTACCTTGCTAACTTTCCTATAAAATTGAGCTTTATCTATTCAATAATTATTTTTCTTTTTAAAATTCTGATTTAATTATATACTCTCTTTTATGTAAAGAGAGGGAAGCGAAGCCAATGGACAATTTTGGCTATTTTAGATGGAAGAATCAAGCTAAACATTTTACCTACTCTACATGCAATATGAAAAGTAGGTTCTTATTTTTTCTTTGGTAATCCTAAATCTCTACTTTGTCTTATATGCATTGCATATCTGAATTATATATACAATAGTCACTACCACTCTAATCTTGGTGATATTATATATATATATATATATATACATACAAACAGCATTCGTTAAATCGACCCAAATCGGGTGGTTCGGCCTGCACCGAACTGCCACCAAATCAAGATGGTTTGATAGGTCGGTTCAGCTTATAACCTCCTTGTTAGAAGTGTGCTTTACAAGTCTATTGTTGGTTGACACATTTGTAATTCCAGAGCTTAATTTTGTATTTATAAAACTTTTATTATTAATGAAGGGTAATTTTTATTTTCAATCATATTTATGTGTCCATGATTTGTCTTAGAAATTAATAAAAATGCTTTTATATATTCTTAAGATGTTGAGAATTTGAGACATACATTATTAGTGGTTAGTTTCTAAATGCTCCCGATTGTAGGATTGTCATGGAGAACAGTGATCAATCTATTTAAGATCAGTGCACGAATCATCTCCCTTTCGGACAGATGATTCTCAAGTCTATGGTGTAAGGACACCGGGTTGAGAGTGCAAGTGGTTGTTAGAGAACAACTTACATTGAGCGTGACCAACACGAGAAATCACTTGGATGTCTACACACTCGTTAGTGATTTTCTCGATGCTGCAGTGGTGTGAGTGGTCTTTTGACCTACTGTATGTTGGCTATTCGCAGCGAGACTACTTAGTTTAACTGTATGTTCACTTGATCTCTAGTTATTCGGATCCTTACTATATATGTTGGCTACAGTAGGTTTAGGTTCCTTGTTTGGAGTAGGATACACCTAAATGAAATCTATCGACCTTGGTAGAAAAGGAGTAGTTTTATGCGATTCGCAAGACTGAGTTCAGAAAGTCTTCGACCGAAATAAGTGTAAATACTGAAAAAGAATTTTCACGAAATTCATAAGTGAACTTGAGTTGAGCCAATCTGATATATGATGCATGATGGGGTTTGATGAGTTCTTTATGATCTCCGTCGAGTCGAGATTCACGATAGAAGGATTGAATCACACAGTAACTGCACCTAAGAGTTCAGATTTTTTTTGTTCTATTGGGTTGTCACTACATACTGCTAGGTGTTATTGATGGATTGTGAGAACTCACCAAGGTTATTTTTAGATCAACGATCCTTATTGAATTGAGCTAGAATTGTTTTAGTCCATCGAAAGGAGTTTCGATGATATTGTGATAGAGATCACGATACGTCTCACTATCAGATAGAATAGAATTTGAGGGGTCACACACAAAAGAAGTTTGACCCGATCAACGGTTTGGATCAAAGTCAAATGATCAATTGGATTGATGATTTGAATTAATTTGTAAGTGTTACAGATTTTGTAACTGCTAATTATTAGTAGAGGATCTTAATTGCAAATATTGCAATTTAATTGGGATTGATTAAATTATATATCAAGTCCTAATTAATTTAAATCATATTTAATTTAATTGATCTTGAGTTAATTGGGTTTAATTATCTAAATTAGATTAGGATTTCAATCATGATTGGATTAGATTTGAGTACCTTTCGAATTTGATTTGAATCGGACTCAAATTGGATTCGATTTGAATCAAGATTGAACCCAGTTGGATCTGACCACCTGAGCCCATGTTTACTTGGGCTTCTCTCTCCATCTAGCCGACTAATGGGGTGTGGGGGTGCTGAAATTGTTGCCTCTCTCTTGGTGTACGCGTGAAAGGATGGGGGTGCCAATAGTTGGCGCCCCACCTCTCTAGGACTCCTTGATTAAGATTGATTCTTAATTTGAATTTAAATCAGTTAGGGATCAGATCTTATTAGATTAGGAGTTAAGTTTAGCGTGGAACATTTGTTTGTGTGACAAAAAATCAATATAAAAGGGGTGAGACACGTGAAGGGGATTATTCTCATGCGTGTGTGCTAATTGTTTCTCTTCGCCACTTCTTCATGCCTCCTTTTCTTCCTGTTTCATCTCCACGCCCCACTCCCTTTAGATCAGATTTTAAAGAGAGAAAGAAAAATCAAGAAGGGGTTTTTGATCTTTCTTGGTGATTAGGATCAATCCCTAAAATCTTATATAGGGCTGCTTCAAATAATATAAGGAAAAGGGCCCTGATCCAAACCGAGGAATGAAGCCTGTAAGGAAGCTAGCACTCCGGGGGCTTCAGAGTTTCTGATCAGAATCATCTTTGTGTGGATATCAGCAGAGGCCAAGCACGTGCGTGGTTACGACAGGAACCCTAGATATCCATAGGATCCGATCCGAAGGAGGGAAAAGTGATTTGGTATACCTTCTTTCTTACTATTTTTGATTTCAGATCTGTGTTCATAAATTTATTTATGTATGTTAGATGATCCTAGATGATTAAGATTTTGAATTTGCATGCTTATATCTGAAAAAAAAATTTCATATCTGCTTCCGCTGTAGTTAACGTAACTAGTATAATCTTGCATGCGAATCATCTGCAAACTAGCAGTGGTATCAGAGCCACATTGATCTAACATGTTTTAAATAAATTTTAGATCTGAAATTATGTTCATATGATCTAATTTATTGTTCATATATCTGATATGTGAAAGTTAATTTGATCTAAAATTTAATAGATTACATATTTTGATATGTTAGATTAAATTTCTAGTAGTCTAGTACTTGGATTGGATGCATCACCATGATCGTCCAGTCATAAGAGGAAGTAGGGGTTAAAGCCCCTCACTTACCCAATCAATGGATTCTCTTATGACGTGTAGAGGTGCTGTTTGTGATGATCTCCTATGAAGAAGAGCCGCGAACAGAAGATCCTAGGTGTATCGATACATGTTTTAGATCTAAATTTTATTTTCATGTATATATATTAGATATATGTTTTTGATTAATTTTAGATCGTAAAATTATGATCTAAAATTATACATGTGATATATAATTTGTTGATACATGATCTAAAATTTAATTTTTGTAAAATCTTAAATTTACCTTAGGATCTATTTATATGAAATTCTGAAATTGTGGCTAGCACACCTGTCGAGTCAACTCAGATTCAGTTCGAGTCAACTCGAGTCCTTGGCGAGTCGACTCGAGATCCTGTTGAGCCGGCTCATTTGCATATGAGTCGACTCAATCCTGCAGGCCAAGTGCTACAGTTTCTGTTCGTCATAGATCAGTTAACTCGAGTTCTAGAGCCAGTCAACTCGAGTCTGCAGACAGCAAAATTGTATGTGATACAATACAAATTAGTTTAGATTAAAAATTATTTTGACATTTAAACTAAGCCCATGTTCATAATGTACTTAATTGAGAATGAAGAATTGAAATTAAAAAATCTAAAATTATGAATTTAACATCTAAATTTCATCGCATAAAATATGGGGCTTTGGGTATGGATAGCTTAATTAAGTTAGTTTGAGCGGTTGATCAAATCAAATCAAATATTGATTAGGATTAGGTCAAGTATGCGCATGACCCACCCAATTAATTGTAGTTTGGTCAGATCAATTAACAGCTACATGTTATCGATTAACCTAAAACCTAATTTGGCTCAGTGGTTCGAATCTGGATCAATACGCTAACTTGATCGATTCTAATCAAACAATTTGATATCTAAGACAGGTACTTAGATGGTGGTTCTTTAATTGATTCTGTTGTCTGACCTGACCAATTCGTTGGTGTCTAAGGAAAGCAACGGGGGACTCCCACTTATCTTAACTTACCTGGTCGTTTTGGGAGATTATGTTTTATATTAAGTTACTTGTTGACTCGAGCTAGCTCATGCCACTAGGTTAGTTATAACCGTTATGACTAATTAAGGATGAGACATGAATCTAAATTTTTTCAATCAAATATTAAGTATAGCAGTCTTCCACCATTGTAGAGATACAGGTGTCTTCCTAGCATTGATCGTTTTCGATTGCTCATAGTGGTTCGGTTGTATCGGAAAAGCACAATCACTCTATGGCATTGGATGCCTCGGGATAAAGATGGGGTTGGATTCAATAACTATTAGGTGAGGGATCCAATAACAGCTTTGTGCCCGTCGGTGTACGATGGATCTGATTTAACTAAGAAATATGCCAATAACTGTTAGGTGAGGCTATAGGGTTTAAAGACCGAACCTGCTGCATCTTGCTTAATGAAGCAATGGACAAGGTGTTTTCCACTCATTGGTCCGTACGTTACCAATAACTGTTAGGTGAGGTGCGTGTGGATTAGTAGGAGCACAGTATCCATTAGAAACTGATCGCGTATAGGTTTTCAATTCTCCATCCGAGGAGTATCGGAGACTCATAGAAATAGTGAGTCTTGTTTGTTTATTAAAGTTCCTATAACAAATATTTATAAGTACAAACATCTAATTGAAAATTATTCTCTCTGCAGTTAATTAACCACGTCAAGTTCAAACCCTCTAGCCCAAATCCTTGACACAAATAGGTTGACCGGATTAAACTACAAAGACTAGCTCCGAAACTTGAGAATTATTCTCAGCTCCGAAAAATTGACCTATGTCCTAGATCAGAAGATGCCTGTGTTGCCGGCTCGTCCATCCCCTGATCAACGAGCTATACTTGAGAAGTGGATGGATGAAGACAACAGGACTAGGTGCTATATTCTAGCATTTATGTCCAATGATCTTCAGCACCAGCATGAAGACATGAGGACTGTCAGATAGATTCTGACTCATCATCAAGAGTTGTATGGTGAGCAGAGTTGCGCGGCTCGCTTTGAGATCTCTCGAAGATTTTTCAGAGCAAAGATGCATGATGGGCAGTCCATGCACGATCATTGTCTGACAATGATCAAGGATATTGAGCTTCAAAAGCTCGAAATGAATATGGACAAGGAACTGCAGGTAGATTTGATCCTGTAGTCTCTTCCTGATTTGTATGGGTAGTTCATTACGAACTACCATATGAATAAGATTGATTGTACTTGCCCGAGTTGTTGAATATGTTGGTGACAGTTGAGGGCACCTTGAAAAGTTTAAGGAAAACAGTTCTTACTATGAAACAGGCCTCTTCCAAGAAAAAGTCTACTAGGAAGAAGAAGAATAAGAAGCCTACGAAGAAGCAAAAGATCAAGAGCGAAAGAAAGAAGAAAGCTCCGAAGAAGGCCAACGACAAAGGAAAATATTTTCACTGCAATGTCGAAGGCCACTGGAGAAGAAATTGTCCTGCGTACCCGACGACAGTGAAGAATAAGAAGGATGCATCTTCTGAAGGTACGTCTGAATTGCTCGTAATTGAAACTAATCTAATGGTTTCCTCTTCTTCTGGTTAGGTTCTAGGTTCTGGTTTAAGTGCTCATTTGTGTATTTCTATGCAGGATTTGAAAGAAGTTAGAGGGCTGAGGGAAGGTGAGATCACTTGTTGGCTCAGCAATGGGGCAAGAATTGCTGCTATCGCCGTCGGGACCTACTCTCTGAAGCTGCCGTTAGAATTTAGTTTGCTTTTGAAAAATTGTTATTTTGTACCTGTAGTCGGTAGGAATTTGATTTTTATTTCTGTGCTGGCATAGGATAATTATAATTTTTATTTTAATAAAGACTTGTGCATGGTTTATTTTGAAAATAAATGTGTTGCACATGCCTATTTGATAGACGGTCTTTATCATTTGCATGTGGATGCGAGTATTAACGTTAATGAGCAAATTGTGAATGCCGTTTGGGCACTAAGAGAGGATAGACTTAACAAATTGAAGAAAGATAGCCTTTTGGGGTCACTAACTTCCGAGTCTTATCCAATTTGTGAGTCCTACCTTCAAGAAAAGATGGCCAAACTATCCTTTGTGGGACACGGAAAAGAGCCATTGAGTTATTAGTCCTGGTGCACACTGATGTGTGTGGTCCATTTGATGTATAAGCTAGGGGTGGCTATCTCTACTTTATAACCTTTACCGATGATTACTTATGGGTTTGTGTATTTGATGCATCATAAGTCTGAAATCTTTGAAAAATTTAAAAAGTTCAGACATGAAGTAGAGAAACAAATCAAAAAACCTATAAAGGTTCTTCGATCTAATCGAGGAGGAGAATACCTTAGTAGAAAATTTCGAGCCTATCTTGAAGATAATGGTATAGTCTCACAGTGGACGTCTTTAGGGATGTCTCAGCTCAACAAGATATTCGAAAGGAGGAATCGGGCCCTATTCGATATGGTTCGATCCATGATGAGCTTCACAGGTCTTTCAATTTTTTTCTGGGGACATGCGTTACTTTCTGCTATTCATCTTCTAAATCGGATTTTCTTTAAATCCGTTCCTACCACACTATACGAGTTATGGCATGGTAAGAAATCAAGTCTGGGCTATCTCAAGATTTGAAGATGTTCGGCTCATGTCAAGCGACAGTAGGCGGATAAGTTAAAGGCTAGGTCACTTAGGGCTCGTTTTATAGGGCAACCTCAGGAATCCATGGGATACTATTTTTATCTTTCAGAGGATCACAATGTGATTGTGAGCCATCAGGCCATCTTCTAGGAAAAGGAGTTTATCCAAGATGGAGGTAGTGGGAGGAAGATTGAGTTCGAAGAAAAGATTTTCAAAGAGCATCGAGTCCAAGAGCCTGAACCCATCAGTAAGCCAATTGATGTGGTACCTCCTCCACCTAATAGATCAAGTAGAATCTCCCATCCTCCTGAAAGGTACTTAGGTATTCTTACAGAGGACTTAGAAGAAGCATTCTTTGTGGGAGATAGAGATATTAGGAATGATCCCAAGACCTATGATGAAGCGATGTTAGATGTAGACTCCGAGAAATGGAAGGAAGCAATGAAGTCAGAAATTGACTCCATGCACTCCAAACAGGTTTGGACCTTAGTAGACTACCTGAAGGTATTGTACTTATTGGGTGTAAATGTATCTACAAAAGAAAAATAGGATCGGATGGTAAGATGGACACCTAGAAGGTAAGGTTGGTAGCGAAAGGTTATAGTCAACGTGAAGGCATTGACTATTAGAAAATCTTTTCATCAGTGGTCATGCTGAAATCCATCCAGACTTTGCTTGCTGTTGCAGCTTACCATAATTACGAAATCTGACAGATGGATGTGAAAACTGTCTTCCTAAATGAATATTTTGTGAAAGATATCTATATGGAGCAGTCTATGGATTTCACATCAAGTAATAATGATTACAAAGTCTGCAAGCTGTAAAGATCCATTTATAGACTCAAGCAAGCATCTCGGAGTTGGAACACTCGCTTTAATGATTTGATCAAATTGTTTGATTTCATCAGAAATGAAGAAGAACCCTGTGTACAAAAAGGTCAGTGGGAGCACTGTCACGTTCCTCGTATTGTACGTGGACGACATCCTTTTGATTGAAAATGATATTCTCATACTGACATCGATCAAAGTATGATTGTCAAAGAAATTCTCCATGAAAGACTTAGGAGAAACTTTCTATATTCTTGGTATAAAGGTCTATAGGGATGATCTAAAAGAATGATAGGACTTTCTCAGAAAATGTATATAGAGAAGGTGCTGAAGAAGTTCAGCATGAAAAATTCCAAAAGAAGACTTTTGCCTCTTAGGCATGGTGTTTATCTCTTTAAGAAGATGTGTCTTGACACACCTAAGGATATCCAACGCATGAGTAAGATCCCTTATGCTTCAGCTATAGGGAGCCTCATGTATGTCATGCGGTGTACTCGACCTGATATAGTCCTTGTCGTGAGTATCACGAGTAGATATCAGTCAAATCCAGATGAGGAGTATTGGATTGCAGTTAAGAACATCCTTAAGTACTTGAGAAGGACTAAGGATTGTTCTTGATTTTTGGTGGAGGTTCAGAGCTGAAAGTAGAAAGATACATCGATTTAGATTTTATATCTGATGTCGATGATAAAAAGTCTACATCGGGATGTATTTTTCTATGTAAATGATAGATCGGTTAGTTGGAAGAGTTTCAAACAGTCGGTCATTATAGATTCGACTATGGAGCCGATTGCCGCCTTTAAAGCTATTAAGGAAGCATGCTGGTTCAAGAAGTTTATTGTGGAGCTGGATGTGATGCCATCAGATGTCATTGCACTGTACTATGACACTAACGGCACCATAGCTCTTGCTAAGGAGTCCAGGTCTCACCAGAAGTCCAAGCATATAGAGCGGTGGTTCCACATCATACACGATTACCTCGAGAAGAAGTTCGTCGAGGTGTAAAGAGTTGACTCCGCGTAGAACGTGGTGGATCCGCTGACGAAGCCTCTTAGCCAGTACAAGATCGAAGCTCACCTTGAGAAGATGGGTCTTAGGTATATGGTCAATTGGCTTTAGATCAAGGGGGAGTTTGTTAGAAGTGTGCCATAGAAGCCAATTGTTGGCTGACACATTTGTAATTTCAGAGCTTAATTTTGTACTTATAAAATTTTTATTATTAATAAAAGATAATTTTTATTTTCAATCATGTTTATATGTCCATGATTTGTCCTAAAAATTAATAAAGATGATTTTGTATATTCTCAAGGTGTTGAGAATTTGAGACATACATTATTAGTGGTTAGTTTCTAAATGCTCTCGATCGTAGGATCGTCATGGAGGACAGTGATCAATCTATTTAAGACTGATGCATGGATCACCTTCCTTCCGGATAGATGAGTCTCGAGTCTGAGATGTAGGGATATTGTGGTAAGAATGCAGGTGGTTGTTAGAGAACAACTTGCACTGAGCGTGACCAACATGAGAAACCACTTGGATGTCTACACACTCTACATTGGTTTTCTCGATGCTGCAGTGGTATGAGTGATCTTTTGACCTATGGTGTGTTGGCTATTCATAACGAGGCTACTTAGTTTGACTGCACGTTCACTTGGTCCTTAGCCATTCAGATCTTTGTTGTGTATGTTGCCAATAGTAGGTTCAGGTTTGTTGTTTGGAGTAGGATACACCTAAATGGAATCTATCGATCTTGGTAGAAAAAGAATAGTCCTATGCGATTTGCAAGATTGAGTTCAGAAAGTCTTCAGCCGAAGCAAGTGTGAATACTGAAAGAGTTTCCACGGGATTCACAAGTGAACTCGAGTTGAGCCGATCTGACATATGACTAATGATGGAATTTGATGAGTTCTCTATGACCTCCGTCGAGTTGGGACTCATGGTAGAAGGACTAAATTGCACGGTAATTGTACTTAGGAGTTCAGATTTTTTCTATTCTGCTGGATTGCCACTATATGCTGCTAGGCATTATTGATGAATTGTGAGAACTCACTAGGATTGTTTTCGGATCAACGATTCTTATTGGGTTGAGCTAGAATTGTTCTAGTCCATCGAAAGAAGTTTTGATGATACTGTGATAGAGATCACGGTATGTCTCACTACCAGATAAACTAGAACTTGAGGAGTCATATACAAAAGGAGTTTGATCCGATCAACGGTTTGGATCAAAGTTAAATTATCAATTGGATTGATCATTTGAATTAATTTATAAGTGTTACAAATTTAGTAACTATTAATTGTTAGCAGAGGGTCTTAATTGCAAATGTTGCAATTTAATTGGGGTTGATTAAATTATAGATCAAGTCCTAATTAATTTAAATCAGATTTAATTTAATTGGGTTTGATTTATTCAAATTAGATTTGGATTTCAATCCTGATTGGATTAGATTTGATAGCTTTTCGAATTTGATTCGAATCTGGCTCAAATTAGATTCGATTTGAACCTAGATTGAACCCAATTGGATTTAACCATTTGAGCCCATGTTTACCTAGGCTTCTCTCTCCATCTGGCCGACTAATGGGGTGTGGGGGTGCTGAAATTGTCGCCCCTCTCTTGGCATACGCGTGAAGGGAGAGGGGGTGCCAATAGTTGGCGCCCCACCTCTCTAGGACTCCTTGATTAAGATTGATTCTTAATTTGAATTTAAATCAGTTAGGGATCAGATCTTATCATATTAGGAGTTAGTTTTGGCGTGGAATATTTTTTTGTGTGACAAAAAATCAATATGAAAGGGGTGAGGTGCGTGAAGGGGATTATTCTCATGCGTGTGCGCTAATTGTTTCTCTTCACCACTTCTTCTTCATGCTTCCCTTTCTTGTTGTTCCATCTCCACGTCCCACTCCCTCTAGATCAGATCTTAGAGAGAGGCTTTAGAGAGAGAAAGAAAAATCAAAAAGGGATTTTTGATCTTTCTTGGTGATTAGGATCAATCTTTAGAATCCTATACAGGGCTGTTTCAAGTAATATAAGGAAAAAGATCCTGATCCAAGTCGAGGAACAAAGCCTGCAAGGAAGCTAGCACTTCGGGGGCTTCGGAGTTTCTGATCGGGATCATCTCCGTGTGGATACCAACAGAGATCGGGAACATGCATGGCTACAACAGAAACCCTAGACATTCGTAGGATTCGATCTGAGGAAGGAGGAAAAAGTGATTAGGTATACCTTCTTCCTTACTATTTCTAATTTCAGATTTATGTTCGTAAATTTATTTATACATGTTAGATGATCTTAGGTGATTAAGATTTTGAATCTGCATGCTTAGATCTGAAATTTCTTTTTTTCATATCTGCTTTCGCTGTAGTTAACGTAACTAGTATAATCTTGCATACGACTCACCTGCAAACTAACAGCTCTCCCACATCCAGTCGAATTTTTGAGAGAGCACTCACTCGCTTGTCTCACTTGGTTGCTTGTCTCGCTAGCTCTATCTCTCTCCCTCTTCGACACCAATCAATGTCGACTGATGTCAAGTTAAGCTTCCCCTATCTCCCCCTTTCTCTCTCCCTCTTCCCTTCCTCTCTCTTCCTCTCTATCCTCGTTCCCCGTCTCTGTGAGACTCACCCTTGTCTCACTCGATCGCTCATCTTGTTCTACCCTCCCTCTTCGACACTAATCGATGTCGATCGATGCCAAGGTAAGCCTCCCCTCTCTCTCCCCCCCTTTCTCCCTCCTTCCCTTCCTCTCTCTTCCTCTCCCTCCTCCCTCTTCCCCCTCTTTGATAGCCCCCCCTCTCTCTCTCCCATGCCAAGTGGTGTGGGGTAGTATAGTAGACCTTGCTTAAAACCTTTCTATCTTCTTCCACTTCCCCAATCCCCTGTCAAGTTGCCATCACTCCTAATCACTAGTTTTATATGATCACCCGCATTCCTTTTGCTCCATCAATCCACTACCATCTGGTTCTCAACCCCTTCATAGCCTTTACCACTTCTACTATGGCCCAATTCCCTCACCATGTTGCAATCATTTAGCTGCTAGATTGGACATGGATTTATTGGTCGGCAGCATGCCACTCCATCCTGAAGGTCAAGTTCTTGAAAATACTATAGCAATGTCGTGGAAAGTGAGCTTCTAGAATTAGGCATAGATTTTGGCTTGTCATTGAAGGTTGGAGCAGAGTTATGCTGGGTTTTGTATTCAGCATTAAACATGTTTAGGAGTAAGAAGTGTCAAAATAGTAGCAAGCAATGGACCAAGCAGAAGGCAAGGGGCTTAGTGGTGATGGGCGTGGACAATTGACGAGCCATCACTCATATTATCAATCTTAGGGAAGCAACCTCGCTAGACCATGCTATCCATCATACTCATGATCATAGTGAAGGGCTCTAGCCAGATTTTTCCATCCTCACATTATTGAGGGCCCCTTTGGGTCTCTTCTTGTCAACTTATTGAATACTTAATTCAACTCAACTAAGCCTTAATCATAAACTAGTTGGGTCGGCTGTCTGAATCCCTTTCCTCTATTTTGCTTTGTTTAGAGCAACATTTTCTAGAAAATGTAACAATCTGAATTCCTTCTTTACGACTAAATCACATGCAAATTTCAGGCTACCTCTATCACTCTTTTCTTTTATGTGTTAAATCACTCCTTTGTATTGGTGCATCCCTCCATCTATGTTGTAAATGTCAAAACCATCAAAGTCATCCTCTCAGTTTGTCCCAATTTGTGCTATCTCTGCCTTTCTATGGATGATTTCATTTTTTGTTCTATCTTTTCTTGCATTACCATATAACCATGTTGTTGCATGCGCATGCTATTTTCTAACTGTCTAATATTCTATATCATAAACTAGCTAGTGTATGCCTATCCTATAGAATTTTTTCTTCAACTTGGGAGATATCCTACAATCACATAATATCCAATTGCATTTCTCTATTCTATCTAAGTTGTTTTAATCTTAAGGATAATATCCTTTCATCTCCCTTTTCTTATGAAATGCTAAATACTAAAAATGATCACTCTTGGAACTTCATGATCCGTATTTTTCACTTCATCTTCATCTTTACTTCTAATTTTAGTTAAATTATATTTTATGTATTTTGTCTTGGCTCTATTTTATCTAAAACCTTTAGATTCTTATGCATTTCTCAATAATTCCAACTTATGATCTATGCCAATCTTAGTTTCATCCATTAAGACTATAATATCTGCAAATAGCATGCACCAAGGTGTATCGTCTCGAATATGCCTCTTGAGTTCATCAACAACCAGCATAAAATGGTAAGGACTTGTAGCAAATCTTTGAAGTAAACCTATTGTGATTAGAAACTATTATTATTACAGTGTTACTACCAATAATTCTCACATTAGTAACCACTCCATTATACATGCCCTTAGTTATATTAGCATATCTAATGGTTACTCGTTTCCCTTTTAACATCCACCATAATGTTCTATGAGAATTATATCATATGCTTTCTTTAAATTGATGAAAACCATATAAAGATCTTATCTCTTTTTTCTCCTTATTTCTCTATTAACCTCCAAGTAGGAAAATAGCTTCGATAGTTGACCCTCCTAGCATAAAATCACAGTGGTTCTCTGATATTTGTGTCACATCTTAATTTGTGCTCAATCACCCTCTCCAAAGTTTCATAGTATGAGTCCTGAATTTGATAGCATGATAGTTAGAGGAATTTTTAATATCACCTTTATTCTTATAAATCAGTACTGTAGTACTTTATTCATCAGGCATCTTCTTTGTCTTTAAAATCTTATTAAATAAATTGTACTTCTATGTCATTCAAACACTTTGAAACTTGTATAGGGATTCCATCATGTCTAACCATTTTTTTATTTTCATCTTTTTCGTAGCCTCATTTATCTTCTCTAATTCTGTGTATACATAATATTTATATCCTCCATGGAACTAGTAAGTAGTAAGGCATTCTAAATCATTTACATAACTTCCAATAAGTAGCTTATCAAAATAACTCCATCTTTCTCTGATCTTGTCCTCCTTAGTTGAAACTTTTTGATTTACATCTTTGATACATTTGACCTGAGTCAAGGATAAGTTTCTTTAAATGTCCTTGATGATAGAATGGTTGGATTCATCGTCCTTTTTTAGAAAAATATTTTAGCAACTTCTTTTTCTTTACATATATGTAAAAAAGCATTTACTAAACATGGTAGTTTATCAAAGTAACATATTCCATATTTACTTGAAAATAATGTAGTCCATACTTGTATAAACATTTTCATCATTCAAACTAATATAAAGTAATCTATACTCTGTACTCCATATAATAATATCAACTTTACAAACTACAAAATAAAACACTCATCTTTGGAAGGTCAACATTTATCACAAAATAAAAGTAAAAAAGCTTTCCTCATCTCTAAAGGCATCAGGAAATATCTAGGAAATATGATAGGATTCTTAAAATAGGTATATGACACATCTTAGCAGTATCCAAAAGCTTCAGGTATTTGATACCTGTTTGGTATGGATGTGCCATGCAATTTCAAGTATGTATGCTTCCTAGAATATTGTTGGATTTATTCTTTGGGGATACTAGGAGGTAGAGGACTCTTCTTTAAGCAACAATAGTGTCCTTATTATATCTCTTCACACAAATATCTCAACTCTAAACTAGGATTGGCAATATAGATAGTTTGGCATTGAGTCCAATCCGAAAAAGGTTGGGAATTGCCCAGCTTGAAGCCCACTTAAAATTGACAAGATCAGAGCAATCAAGTGACACTCAACCTACATATATTAGGTTGGACTTTAATTGACGTAAAAACAATAAACAATCAAAATCTCTCCTTGGATGAGAAGTTACTGAGGTGTTAAATTTTTGAAGCAACAAAGAAGTATCGATTTGCTCCTTTGTATTGCCTTTATTTGACATTGCAGAAACCCAAGACATTAGTATTTAACAGTTTAGAAGATCATGGTTTTGGAATAACATGACAAGGGCCTTTTCAATGATTTCTAATATGGTATTTCGTATTGATCCGAACCGGCCGGTACACCCCATACCATACTGTACCAGTGGGAAACCGGTTTGGTTCAGGCCGATTTTTCAGAAAATGATCTGAACCGGACCTGAACCATCTGGTACCGGGCAATTTGGTCCAGTATGGGACGGTACAGCATCGGTACGGTGCGGTATGGCATTAGTACGGTGTGGTTTTCTTTCTTTTTTTTTGGCTGTTGGATGAAATATTTTTGATTTTTTTATTGATTGTATGGGGTGGTATGGTACGGTACTATACTGTACCATACCATACTGACCGGCAATCGGCACAGGTTGCGGTATCGAGTCTGCGAACCTTAGTTTCTAACTCTAGAAATCATTTGATCTGACACCAAGGTTTCAAAGATAGGAAAGAAAACTCAAAGGACAAGGAGATTGGAGCAGATCCCCTTGGACATTGTGAGGGTTGGTCAATGCCCAATCTTAAGAGAAGTAATTAAAGATTCATAAGATTACAACCAAGGTATGCCGTCTCGATATTGAACTCTGTATCAGTGCCACCTTGTTATTGTGTCAGTATGCACGATACAGGGGCCGGTTCACCATACTGAGTATCGATACACCTCCGTACACTATTGAGAGGGTTGGTCAATGCCCAATCTTAAGAGAAGTAATTAAAGATTCATAAGATTTCAACCAAAGTATGCCATCTCGATATTGAACTCTGTATCAGTGCCACCTTGTTATTGTGTTAGTATGCACGATACAGGGTCCGGTTCACCATATTGAGTATCGATACACCTCCGTACTATATACAGATACCAAACCAGTACATTACAGTATGCCCCATACTGTTGGTTTGGTATGGTATGACATATCTTGATTGCATCAAATGTTTGTCTTCGCTTGGCAATGCTACCACCAACTTGCTATGCTATCAACGAGATTTCCCTGTGCTTCACTATGATTGAGAGGTTGGTAGCTTTTCCATCCATGGTTAGCCCACCAACTTCTATCTCCTCCACTTCGACCTGCCCTTGCTCTTGATTTTGGTAGCAATATGTGCACTTTTGCCACATGGATGGTGCCTCCACTATCACCATCATCCTCATAATTGTTAGTTAGTGTCCTGTCCATACCTCATTCCAATAGCATGGTGCTTTGCATGACCTTGCGGACCAGTTGAGTCTATCAACCGGTCTGCTTAATAGTGGGTAGGCTTTAGGCTGACCTAGATTTATTAATGTCGAAGAAACCCTCACTAGAATCAGTCTTGTAGATGGCTCAAGTGAGTTGAGGGGCCTTAGTTGCAAACTTTTAGCACTACCATCAACCAAGTGTATCCCTCTATGAATCTTTAGCAGCTAATTTTGATGACTCGAGTTGGAATTCTGCTTGTAAAAGCTCTCTTTTACCTGCTGATTGCCGGATTATTTGTGCTATTCAAAACTCCCCACCAAAAGCTTTCATTGGCTAGTTGAGGAACTGAGCACCTCCTTCAATATAAACATTTTTTACAGAAAATATATCATAAATAAAATTGATTTAAACTCTGGAATCATAAGAAATTTCAATTATTTATCAGTTTTTGCAGTTTAATAAGAGATTGCATTGAGAACTAATTTGGTTTCAAAAGGATTTTTCTTATTGGGTTTTTAAGAACTCTAATGAAGGGATTGGAAGACAATCCCTAGAAACTGGAAAAGGAAATCACTAGAAACTTTGTATCCTAGAATTCTTGGTGTAAAAGGGTTCTCTCTCTCTTTCTCCCTCTCTCTCTCTCGCCCTCTCTTTTTAGTGTTATCTCAAGTAAGATTTTGCTAACTCATTAATATACTAAGAAACCAGCCTATTTTTGCTATTTCAAGATAAAATATGCTAAGGATTCGTTGTAGGACTGACCTCTATGGCGTACGTTTCTGCTTTTGAGTCATTTCAAAGTAAACTGTTCTGTTTAGTTGATATTACGTTACATTTTACTTTCTAGATTAAGTACAAAAGGCCTAATAGTGGCAATATAAACCTAAGATCATTCTTTGCTTTTATTGTCCATCGTACGTGCTTTATTTAAGGGATCTAACAAGTTCTTTGAAATAAAAAGGTAGGACATCGGTTGCCTACATTGGACTTTGAACTTGACAAGCAAGGAGCCAAAATACTAATCAGTCATGAGTCATTCCTCCATATTTTAAACTAATGATTTTTTTTTTCCCAAGCAAAAGATGCTTTGAACCATGGGCCTGGATGAGACGATATCATACCAAGCATCCCTCTTAACTGTAAGACAATTGATTGATTTCAATATGTAAATTTATGTCATCAAGAAATAATTAAGAAGTTGCAGGTATTGTCATTGTCATGCCCCAACCTATCGGCATGAGCCGAGCGCATGACATATGGCCATACATCCAGTAGTATTTGGCTGCACAAGACATGTAAGGCCCACCAAATTTTCTTAATTTCAAAAAGAATATATCATGTAATGATAAGCAAGCAATGGCAATACAGGGCATCTGTGCACTCTATCATGATAGTTCAAATAACCAAATTTTGATGATTTTGATAATCATTTATGTCAAACATCAGGGATTTTCATTAATGCCAACTCCAATCACTACCAGACTATACATAGATTTTGATCAGTTCATTATTAAAATTTCAAATTGGATAACCATGTCTGGACCCTAAACTTTTGAAGTACACCACCCAAAGCCAGTTCGCACTACTCCTTGGCATGTGGAAAGGAAAAGAAAATGAATAGTGAGCTAACAGCCTAGTTTCTTACCTCTACATTCTTGTTGGAACAAGTAATGTAATATACAAAGAAATATTCAAGTAAATACAGATATCATTAGTAATTGTAAAAGAAAGTAAATTTGCTGATTCCAAGGAGTTTCGGAAATCCATAAAAATGTTTAGCTACTTAATGATTTGACTTTAAAAAAAAAACTAGAATAAAAACTAGATTTAGTGCATGTTATGGAGAAAGCCCATTTTTATGAACTTTTCAATAACAAATATTTACAATCAAGGTGTGTGATACTTTTTTTATAATTTTTTTTAATAAAAAAATTTTACAATCAAGGTATGCCATACTGTGCCAAATTAGGCAGTACAAGACATACTATATTTTCTTGGTTCGGTTCCGGTACACATCATGTGGGGCATACCAACATTCGGTATGCTGAACTAGCCTCCCTACCGGACGTACTAACATTGTGACAAGATGGTACTAGTTAGGGCCTGATATTGAGATGGTGTATCTTACAATTTTCGTCCTCAACCTTTGCGATTGTGGTCACATTAGTCCTATGACAAAGTCTAAAAGAGACTAATTCTTATATACATGATTTGCCAGCAATCAGCCCCATTGGCTAGGTCCAGAAGGGACTAACTCTAAAGAAGGGAATAACTCTAAACATATGTTTGCAAGCACTTAGGCCCCCTACTAGGTGTTCCTGGAAGAAACTAGTTTTTGAACATATATAGGCCTAAATCAATGTCCGATTAGATAGTAACTATTAAATCCATTTTAACATTAGTTTTGTAGTCATACACTAGGCAAAAAGCTTCCATCGTGAGCGTCCAAATAGGATTTGACAATTCATTTCATACATTTCCATCATGTAAGATCAATCATGTTGCTCCTGATACACAAAATAACATTTGTTTTCATGCGTAAGTTGAGATTTTCATGCTTGATCCATGTTTTAAAATCTCTTTTTTATGCAAGGTAAACATAATAGTTAATTTCAAACATGAAATTTCTATAAATAATTTTTATAAATTCGATTTCGGGAACTATTATAGTCAAGGTTTACTGAACTGGTACCAAGAGGAGTATCGTTAGTAATTGGTTTGGCATGGTACAAGACCATACCATACCATTCCAGGGCATATCAAAACAAGGAGAGCTTGAGAGAGAGAGGAAAAGAGGGAGAGAGACAGAGGTCGAGAGAGAGGGCTTGAACAGCTCTCCTTGTCATTGTTGCGGGGGGGGGGGGGGGGGGGGAGGCTGAGAGAGAGGGCTCGAGCAGCCTTCCTTATCGATGTCGGGGGGTGCAGGGTAGGGGGGTTTTGGTGGACGGGGGGGGAGAGAGGGAGATAGCAATTTATTTGGCAAGCTAGGGATGACAACAGAGGGGTTAGGGTTTTGAAGGGGGAGGGGTGAATGAAGTGGATGCTAGATAGTGAAGAGGAAACAGAGAATGTTCTCAATAAGTCCTAGTCCATTTACATTGAATCGGTCCCTCAAATAGTGTTGGTAACCAATTGATCTGGTTTGGTTTGGTGCACCCCAAACTAGATGGTTTGGCACAATTTGGCAAATCGTGATTATAGGTATTTCCCAAATATAAATTTAACATGAGGCAAAATAAATTTCAAATTATATCATAAGAAACGCATGATAAAAATGCTATGATGGTAGAGGTACTTACAAGTCTAGGTTGACAAGGTACAGAAGCAGCCTCCTAACAAGACTACACAAGGCTTAAAACAAATACATCAAAACGTTAGGCTTCCTTTCAAAATCCTTACACTTCCTAAAATCTAAACTTTCCTTCACTTTTAGATGTTCAAGTGATCTCATTGGGTTGTGACACCCTTTTTGGGCTCCACAACCTAGAATCCTCCCGGATCAAGGGTGATGACCTTGATCTGCTAATTGGTGGCTCTTCCTTTAGATGGTAGGATGGAGATTTAGGCACACATCTCATAGCTTAGCTTAGGATCTAGGTGTCCCATCTATCTGCTGATTTGGAGGTTGATCTAAAGATTTAATCTATTTAAAAGTGGCAGAAAAATAAGTATTGCATAGTAGGGGGGTTAGTAGTTACACATGGGGCTTGACCCCTATGTTAGATGCTTCTCAGAGATTGAGGGCCCTAGCCTCCTAATCAGATGGAGATTGTCACCTACAAGTCAAGAGAGGTGTTTCGTAGAGAAAGAAGGCCATCAGGTTGAATCGAGAAAGAGAAGGAGAAAGAATCAGGGGGTTTCAACTAGGAGAGTGAATGAATTGGCGGAGTGGGGTAGAATTGGTGGAGAGGTGTTCAACCAAGAGAGAGGGAAAGACCAGTGGCTGGGGGGTATTGGTCAATGGGGTAGCCAAGGTCTAGTGAGGTGATGGAGGGCCCCTGGACAGCAACAAGCGGCAGCAAGTTAGGCCACATGAAGGGGAAACGGGGGAACCCTATTTGATGCTTGCTTGATTGTGAAATCTGTTGATCGGGAATTGATGATAGAGGGAACCATATTGATGATTGGAAAGGGAAAGGGAGTGAGAGATATCAGGTGAGAAACAGGGGAGGTGGGAAGCAGAGGTCAATGGGGACTTGAGGAGAGAGTCTGCAGGGGAGAGGACTATGACAGCATCTAGTGGTGGGGTAAAACTAGGATGAATTTTTGATTCAGAGAAACAGGGGAGGAAAAGGGAATAAAAAACTAAGGGAGAATCGATTCTGCATTCGCCTCTGCCCACACTAGCTCACCTGAGCGGTGAATCTGCTGGTGGACATGCCAGAAGTAAACATGGTAAGCTACCCACCTCTCGGGGGGCAAACAGGGAAAGCCAGCCTATTAGGCTAGCTAGCTTGAAATGGGAAGAGAGGTGGCGATCATGGAGATGCCAACCTATTTGGGATTGGGATGCCCCAACACGGAAGGGCTTCAGTGATGTAGGAAGTCTTGATAAGTTGGATTGATGCTAGAATATCTTTCAGAAAAAGCATAAGTTTTGAAAATGTCCACGTAGTTTAAATACCTGGCTATGTTCTTATGCTACTTTAAGAACTTGTGATGATGTGACGCGCCAGAGAGTTTCTATCATTAACTGGGCGGCATTACATTTGCAAATTTTCTTGGAAAAAACAGTTGTTTCTGTACTGTACATCTGATGGCTTTTGTTCTATCTCCAGTTCTTCCAGAGAAAGTGGAGAGAGTAATGTTGTAAAGTGAGATGAAGTTCAGCATAACTAGTGAAAAGTATCAAGTTGACTATTTATAATTTGAAAAGGTGGGGCCTTGATAACACCTATACATAAGATGGTAAGTTGAGGAGTCTCTTCCAAGTATGCATAACAGATAATTGTAATGTCTGTTGACAGCGCCTTTTGATTTTTTCAGTGCAACTTTTTACTTGAGAAATGTAGTGATAGTTGAGGAATATAAGATAAAATGCTCGTTGATGGTGTCTTCTTCAAAAATAGATTGGGCATTACAGGGTGCCTAGATTTAAGACAAGTATGGATTCTGTTGCCTATGGCAATGTGCTAGTGAGTTTGGCTCCAAAAGAATGAAGCGAATCGTCCTATCCAAGAGTAAGGTGGTCCCCGGAATTGCTAAAGTCGTCATATCACCACGGGAAGAATGTTTCTGTGCTGCTGCTTCCTCCAAGTCCGGCAAGCTTCTTTGTTTGAAGGATTCCTGTTCTTTTTAAATTTAGTCTTCAAACTTTTATATGAAACTTCTTTCGCATTTGTTTCTCCATAGACACAAATATATATATATATATATATATATATATATAT
This sequence comes from Elaeis guineensis, assembly GCF_000442705.2. NCBI lineage: Eukaryota > Viridiplantae > Streptophyta > Magnoliopsida > Arecales > Arecaceae > Elaeis > Elaeis guineensis. The sequence continues at coordinate 82,381,888 of NC_026004.2, read as the reverse complement.
ATATATATATATATATATTTTAAAATTTAGTCTTCTAACTTTTATATGAAACTTCTTTCGCATTTGTCTCTCCATAGACACAAATATATATATATATATATATATATATATATATATACAAGGGCGGCTCAACACATTTGGAGCCTAAAGTTAAAAATTATTTTTTTCGTTTTCTCCTACACTACCGCAAACATAACCTTTTATGATCTGCCACATGTCCCTGGTCTCTGGAAAAAAAAAAAAAAATCGATCGATGCCACAGATCTTTCATCTTCCACTGCTCCTTGCCATCGGTGACTGTGACCGATCGATTGGCCGTCGACGACTGCTCAGGGTCTTCGTGAGCGACGTCGTTCATCTTTTCGCTCGCGGACCAAGCGGGAAGGGAGGACTTGGCCACTTGGGGTAGGGGCCTTCCGAAAAATGAAAAAAAAAGAAACCGGTCTTCCAGTTTCAGGACTAGGGGCAGGGGCCTTCGGTCCTTCATCCTTGGAAGAGTTTGATGCGCAGCGTCAGTGGCTGGCGGCCCGGCACTGTTCATCTTCTCGCAGGAGCTGCAGGACGAGCGGGGGGGGGGGGAGGGGGACTTGGGGGCAGGGAGGGGCCTTCCGACTTTCGAAAAATGAAAAAAAATCATCTCTGGCGGCCCGACGCCCTGAGCGGGGGGGGGGGGGGGGGGTGGGAGCGGCGGGGGCTCTCCGAAAAATAAAAAAAATCTATCGTCTTGTGACTCCCGTCCCCCATTGCGCTGCTCGAGGAGACGTCTTCCTCACCACCGGTAATCGGTCGGCGGCCGACCACGCGGACCGAGCGGGGCACCGGGGCTGCTTGGGGGTGGAGCCATGGAGGGAGCCAGGGAGGGCGAGGGGGAGGTAGCGGGGGTGGAGAGTGGAGCGGTGGAGGCAAGGCGGGATGAAGGCATGGAGCGTCTGGAGCCGTGGCCCATGGAGGTGGGGTGGATGCATGGAGCCGTGGAGGCGGGGCGGGATGGAAGCGTGGAGCCATGGTGGAGTCTTGCCTTGCCGGGCCGGGGAGACCTTGTCGGGGTGGAGCGTGGAGGCGGAGGCGTGACTCAGGAGCGGGGGCCTCCTAGGGGTGGGGGCCTAAGGCAAGGGTTTCGGTGGTCTTGCCCTTCAGCCGCCCCTGTATATATACATTCATTTTCCCCCCAAATTGGTATTGGCCTAGTTTGTGGTCCCTAGATTTGAAAAATAGATGAAGATTATGAACTTCATAACTCAATAACACTTATAATTGGATTAGATAAAATTACGTAATTTACTTCAATTAAATTATCAAAACATGATACATCCATATAGGTAAATTTCGTAACATTTACTTTCAATACGATTCTTATAGTTCAACAATACATTTCATCTTTTCAACGATGTACATATAATGAATCCATACTTGGAGAAAGAGTACGAGAGATTATTCAAATCTTATCATCACTATGCTTGCATTCATATACTTATATATATGCTGAAACCTGGTGTCAGATTTCTAGTCATTTTCACTCTATAATCTTGATTACATTTATCATTGGTGGCTTAGGTAGTCATCACTATGATCACCCTCATGGTGGGGTTGCCATATTGGCATTCCTATGGTAGGATATCACAACGATCACCTCTATGGTGGAGAAGATCACGATTACTTCCATGATAGGATCATCATGGAATCAAGTTCAGACTCATTACGTCATGCTTGGGCAATTTTAACCATCTCCTCTGTCTTGTAGTCAATTTTTTTGAGTAAAAAGATATTTGATCATATATGACTCACCATTACAAATAGTATGTCCAATTTTCAATACAAATTCTACAACTGTAAGCTCAAGATCATGAGTGGAGTAATTTTCCTTCTAAGGTTTCAACTGCCGAAAAATATATGCAATAACCTTATCACTTTATATCAAAACATATGCTAAACCCCATTTTGAAGCATCACTATAGATGGTGAAGCCTCTGTCACTAGAGGGATGGGTAAGAATAGGGGCTGATATTAAACACCATTTTAGCTTCTAGAAGCTATGCTCATATTTATCTGACTATTTAAATCTAATCCCTTTATAGGTTAATCAGCTCAAACATATGGTAGTATAAGAGAAATTCTCAACAAACTACATGTAACAGCAGCTAATCCTAAAAAACTGTGAACCTAGAAGCACTGTTTGGTCCGTTCTATTTGCATTGCCTCTAGCTTCGTTGGATCTATAGAAATTCTATCTTTAGACACTACATATCTGGGAATGTCACTATTGAGCCAAAAGTCACACTTCTCCCGTTTAACTGCTTCTATTTTAAAGTATTTAGAATAATCCTCAAATGTTGCTCATGTTCGGCCAAACTTTTAGAGTAACCAGGGTATCATCAATAAAGACAATCATAAACTTATCTAAAAGGGCTTGAATACTCTATTCATCATATCCATAAAAGCTGTTGGTGCATTTGTTCTTTTTTTTTTTGATGAGAAGGGAGGTATGGATCGCCTGTATCATTAATGAGAACTAGATTACAAAGTGATCATGTGAAGGTGACCTAAATGAACAGGGGTGATAAAGAAGTGGTTCCTCAATAATTTGAGCAAAGGATAAAAGGTTAAGCACTCTTAACCCTTGCAACAAACATTTTGCATTGGAAGTAAAAGCAGTAACTCATAGTATGTGTTGGGGGATAATTTGTCATTCAAGCCAAAGACATGAATTAATGAAAAGATACGTGATGAAGTGTATAGGACCGATGCCACAGCATTGTTGGAGATGAATGTATCCGATATCGGAGGTAGATATGCCTCCTTGAACCATGAAAGGACTGTGAAGGAGGTCATTCAATATATAACTTCGGACCTCCCCGATCCAGACTTCGGATCCTACTGATTCTTATTCCTAGTGATCTTCTTAAGCAGAGCATCAGATTCCGACCAGTCCTTACTTCGACTTGTAGCCAAGACTTCACCAAAATCAATTCCAGTCCCAGCAGTAGGCTAATATCTGAATAGATTGATCTCAGACTTCAACGATAGATATATTTTCAAACTCTACCGATCTTTATCCCAGCGAATACAACTGGCCCCGACTTCCTTCATTCGATTACCACATGTATCAGACCACTTCGAAGCCTCCTCAATTGAAGCTAGACCGATCCTATCTACATCCTTATTTCGAATTCGAAAGTATTTACGGCACCACAGCTGGCTGCAAAACAGATAAAACAGGTGTAACTGTCCCATCCCGATAATTTTGATCGAAAGTTTTGCTATATTGTGCTCAAATCGATCAGGCAATCTGTCCAAAATGGTCTTTCAGCCATCGTCTATAAAATGACCTCCAGGGGACCTCCAAAGTACATACGCACAATCTCTCAAATGCTCCTTCTCTTCTATTTTTCTGAGATCTGACTTGAGCATCGAAGGATCCTCGTTGGAGCCAACTCGGACTAGGGCTTGCTTTGCGAGTTACTTCTCAGGAAGGATGTGCTACCACTCCAGCTACTCTGATTGAGATTCGAATTTCAGCGATAATAGATTGGCACTAGAAGAACGGACCACTGATCCGATTTTGAGGAGCAGGAGATCGAGCCCATAGCCCCGTGTAGAATATCTTCTCGGTGATCCAACGCCACCACCTCCCAAGTGGCCCAAGCACAACTTCAGGAGGTTCTTCCACCACATTTGCCACCGATGGCGGCCGTTAGGTGGAGTAGTTCAACCTACTATTTCGATTGGTGCAGATCCTGACCACCATCGTCCAAACAATGCAGCAACTCTATGCTGCACCGACGGTGGCACCAGCATAGCAGATCAATGCTGCACCAACGGTGGCACCAGCATAGCAGATCAATGCTGCACCGACGGCAGTAGCAGATAGCTGACAAATGCTGCATCGATGGTAGAGCCACAACCAGCCAACCCTATGCAGCAACCTGCACCGCCATCGTAGGAGCAACCGCAGATCCCCCTGCAAAACCTTGAATGGGGGAGGTAGACTCGCCGCAGCTAGACTTGAAGCCCAGAGTGGAGAAGGCGGCGGTCTCTGAGTCTCTGTTCCAGGCAGGACTCGATTTCTAATCGACGATCTCCTCCACAGTGTTCGGAGGATTGCACTGTCGAGATGCGGACATCAACCGCAAACTCTAGGAGATGAATGAGTGGATCGAGGTATTTCGCAACCAAGCTTTGATGCAGGATGATGGATACCACATAGATCCACTATTTAGCATCCGATTCATGCAAGAACCGCTCTTCTGCAACTTTAAGATGCCATAATTAGAGAGCTACTATGGGACTACCGATCTCGTGGACTATTTGGAGAGCTTTAAGGTTCTGATTCTTTTTCATGGGGCTACTGATGCTGCCCTCTATCAAACTTTTCCATCTATCTTGAAAGGCATTGCTCGGTACTAGTATTCAAGTCTGAAGCCGCTGACAGTCCACTCATTTGACCAATTGAGTCACTTGTTTGTGGGTCACTTGGTCAGTAGCAGGAGGCAGCGAAAAGGATCAGACTCTCTGGTTAATGTCAAATAGAAAGAGGGAGAGTCAATCTAATCCTATCTCAGTCGCTTCAATGCAGCTATATTAGAGTTTTGCAACCTAGATCAATCGATCACCATGATAGCCCTGGAGGATGGACTTCTGAAGAATGATTTTCGGTACTCTTTGGAGAAGATCTACCCTCGCGACTTCATCGATATGTTGGCTCAGACGAAGAAGTATGTGCCGTTGAAAATCATCGATACTTTGCATGGACCTGACGATACCAGCGATGGAGCCCTCTGTAAGAGCCCATTGCGATCCAAACTCTCTAAGGGCAACAAACTTTCTGAACCCTGTGCAGCGATCTAGTTCATGTCCTCCCTCATTTTCAGGGATCTGGGATGTATCTCTAAATCTGATCTTCCACCCCTAATACCTTAAGAACCATGACTTGAGGCGTGGTATCTTGGGGCTATCAGATCTGAAATCTTAATAAAGAGGAGTCCTTGTTGGACTAGGACTCCATGACAGCATCTCCCAAATCACAGCCTTTACTTGCGCATTCCATCTTGACCCCTACACATCTCTAATTTGAACCAAATTGGAGTCCAAACCTCTCCATGAGATCATCTGATCATCCTCTTAGAAATTAGAGCATTGGGGCATTTAACAATTGAAGCTATACTGCATAAGAGAGAGAGATCCTGTAGCCTTCTGTAAAACTGTAGCCTTTGTCTATCTTCACCTTGTTCTTCCTCTCCTTGAACCCTATCGATATTAGATCTGAAACTCTCCATTTCAGATCTGAAAACATCCTTTTTCGAGCTCCCAACCAATAGAGAAGAGGGGGCGTAAAGACTTAGGAGATGGGATCTTGGGCGGCCACACAAAGGAGGTGCCCACATGATGGGGCGGCCCCTCCAAAACTCTAGGCGCTAGGGTTTGAGGGAGTCACCCCCTTCCTCCTAGCGTGAAGCCCCTTTGGCTGCCTCTTTGGATGGCGTGTGAAGACTAGAGAGAGAGGGAGAGGTGAGGGAGAAAAAGTCAGTTTGATTTACTTACAAATTAGGGTTACAATGTATATTTATATATCCATATACATGGACCAAAATTGTAGCCCAAAACTCTCTGGACTAATCCATACATGAAAGTACTCACCCAAGCCTAAATCTTGCATGCTCTTATCCTCATGGATCCAAATCTGGCCCATACATGAATTATCCCCCTTGAGATCCAAATCCTTTGGGTCTTAAGCCAATAGAGGCTGAACCTCCACCCTAGGACCAAATCTGTCCTAGTCTTGAGACTCAATCGGTCTTAAAATCCTGGAACCAAGCCCATGGCTCCTCTCATGATCTTTCAAGATTTGAGAGCACCACACATACACCAACAATCTCCACCTTGATGCCCTCAAGCTTTGGCAAACCCTCCGTATAATCCATCTTATGATCCTGCTATCACTGTGTGCTCTGATAGCTCCTTGTGCAAACTTCGATCGTCGATGCCAAACTCTTTAGCCCTGGAGCTCCCCTGGAAGCCTTTGAGGTGACTGCCTCCACCTGGACTGAAGGTCCTTGCTTGTTTCCTGGCACCCATCTATGACCTGTCGGCGTTATCCTCTTCTATACCTGCACCAACTGTCGCTTCAACTTCACTTGAAAGGACTGCAGCTTAAATTCTATCTAGACTCAGACCCATCTATCTCATTTTGAGGCTCACCTCAGTCTCCTCATAGGTATCCAGATTTTTTCTTGCTACAAACAACCTGTCTAACATGATCTTCCTAGAGCCATGACTCTCCGGTGCCCACACAGCCCGCATAGAACCATACTGTGCATCACCATCGTTGGTGCTGGAAACTGGCTCCATTCTTGCACCCCTTGACTCTAAATCTATGCCAAACCATCCTCCATCTGTGGAGGCACCTCTAGCCAGTGCTCCATCTGAATCGTGACTCTTGGTGTCCCTACAGAAGATAAATCCTGATCCGAGATCAACTATCCAGCGCTGTCCTGTTGGACCTCTTGCTAAACTCCACCGTTGCTGCTGCTATTTCAAACATTTCATACTCTGCAGATCTCTATGAAACCATCAGAGGGCCTCCTCCTCTGAACCAATTGTGACACTACGTGGATCAGCCATCTCCGTCGTTCCAAGGCTCCGCAAATCCATGCTCTAGTCGAACCACTGAATGCACTCCAACTACTTTCCCACCCTCTAGCATCTAAAGGCTGTATAGTCACTTCTTTAGTTTCATCTCGACCATTATCCCTTGAAAAATTTTTTCTCTAGCATGTCATACCTGCCAAACACTCCTCATCCACCAAACAGCCCCTAACATATGAGCACGCCTTTCTAACCAGCGAACTCCATCGTCTGTCATAATACACTTTGGCCTTTCCTCCAAGACTGCATCCAATCAAAGATCAGCAAAATATACACCCAAATCTTCCACTTTGGGAAGATTCCCTTCCTATCAAGCCTCTCAACCAAACACCTTCAATCTGCTAGTTCTGGTTGGCCAACCTATAGCAATAACAAAGGTAAATCCGAGACATGCCATGGAATAGGTGTGTAGATTTCAGTTTTCACCCTGTATGACTTCTCCTTTATTTTCACACTCCATCAAGCTCTGATATCATGTTGAAAATCATCAATACTCTGCATGGACCTGACGATACCAGTGATGGAGCCCTCGCAAGAGCTCATTGCTATCCGGACTCTCTAATGATAGCAAACTTCATGTCCTATATTGCTGTGCACCCTGAACCCTGTGCAATGACCTAATTCGTGTCCTCCCTCGCTTTCAGGAATCTGGGATACACCTTTAGATCTGATCTTTTACCTCCAACACTCTAAGAACTAGGGCTTGATACGTGGTATCTTGAGGCTATCAGATCTAGACCTAAAATCTTGATGAGGAGTCCTTGTTGGACTAGGACTCTATGGCAGCATCTCTTAAACTGCAGTCTTTACTTGTGCGCTCCATCTTGACCCTTACACACCTTTGATTTGAACCAAGTCGAGCCCAAACCTGCCCATGAGACCACCTGATGATCCTCCTAGAAATTAGGATATTGGGATGTCCAATAATTGGAGTTATATCGCACAAGAGAGAGAGACCCTGCGGCCTTCTGCAAAACTGCAGCCTTTGCTCGTCTTCACCTTGTTCTTCCTCTCCCTGAATCTTGTTGATACCAGATACAAAATCTTCCATTCTAGATCTGAAAACATCCTTCTTCAAGCCCCCAACAAGTAGAGAAGAGGGGGCATGGAGACTTGGGAGATGGGATCTTGGGTGGCTACACAAAAGAGGCACCCACATGATGGGGTGCCCCCTCCAAAATTCTAAGTGCTAGAGTTTGAGGGAGGCGCACCCCTTTCTCCTAGCTTGAAGCCTCTTTGGGCGGTGTGCGAAGACCAGAGAGAGAGAGGTTAGGGAGAAATAGTCACTTTGATTCACTTACAAATTAGGATTACAATATACATATATATATCCATATATATGGACCAAAATCTTAGCCCAAAACTCTCTGAACTAGTCTATACATGAAAGTACTCATCCAAGCCCAAGTCTTGCATGCTTTCATTCTCATAGATCCAAGTCCGGTCCATACATGAACTAGCCCCCTTGAGACCCAAATCTCTTGGGCCTCAAGCCTATGGAGGCTGAACCTCCATCCTAGGACCAAATCTGTCTTAGTCCTAGGACTCAAATTGGTCCTAGAATCCTAAAATCAAGCCCATGGCTCCTTTCATGGTCTCTCAAGGCTTGAGAGCACCACACATACACCAACATATGCGGACCAATGAAGCATTTGAAGATGAGCCCCTGATAGATGTGTCTGTCGAAGAAAACAAGAAGGAAGAAGAGGCGAAGTCTCGGCCAAGGATTTAAATGTCGGAGATCTTGAACTCCCCCACATTATCGCCATCAAAAGAATTTCTTAGAGAAGAGCGACATGTCTCCACCTAGGAGATTCACAAACCACATGCTGCGGAATGCTGCCCAAGCCCAAGTGTTGATGGAGATTAGGGATTGGATCCCTCAGGCAAAAAAGTTGCGGATCCATCTAGGTCATCGAAATTTCAATAAGTATTATCTCTACCATCACGACCATGGCTACGACACCGAACAATATCCTCAGTTTCTAGACGAAATCGAGGAGCTTATTTGGTGTGGGCACTTGGATCAATTCATCAGGCGTTGATAGGAGCAGTCGAAAAAATAATGGGGGTCACCTTTCCCATTAGAACAACGACAAAGAGAGCCTTCCAAGGATCAACCTTTTGTCGGATATAAACACAATAACTAGAGGATATCGAAGCCATGCTGAGGAGTCAGCCGAATCAGCTAAGAAGCAGAAAACTGAAGAACCATCATATTCATTAAGGAAGATGCTATAGGAGTTCAATTCTCATATAATGATATGGTGATTGTATCATTAAACATTACAAATTATAATGTAGGTCATATTTTGATTGATAATAGAAATTCAGCAGACGTGTTATTTTATGATGCTTTCTTCTAAATGGGCATCCCCCTTAAGCGGTTAGGGCAACTAGACTCTCCTCTTGTTGGATTTATTGGAGATGCAATACCTATTGAAGGAGTCATTACACTCATAGTGGTCGGACAATCTCCCTAGCGATCTAGTGCTTAGGTTGATTTTTTGATGGTTCGGGCACCATCAGCCTACAATGCCATTCTCAGATGTCTAGGACTCAATGTATTTCGAGCTCTGGTATCCATCTATCTCCTGAAGATGAAGTTCCTAATTGAGTTTGGAGTTGGCGAAGTCAGAGAAGATCAGACCTTGGTGTGACAGTGCTACACAATCGTACTTCATGGTGCGGGGCCTTCTGAAGCTTATCCAATCAATGGATTGGACATTCGAGATGAACTAATCGAAGAACGTGAAACATCGGTGGAGAACCTTAAGATGATCCCATTGAATGATAGCAACCAGAAGCATATGGTCTAGATTGGATCAAATCTCGATCAGGTAACTAAAAAATATCTCGTCTTTTTTTTTGTAAAAAAATGCAGATGTATTTATCTGGACCCCAACTGATATGCCTGACATTGATCAGGAGGTGATAATGCATCGGCTAAGTATTAATCCAAATCACTGGCCTATCAAGCAAAAGAAAAGAAGCTTCACTCCCGAACGACAGAAGATGATAGCCAAAGAGGTGGATAAATTACTCAATGTAGGTTTTGTTCGAAAAGTGACCTATCCAACTTGGATCACGAACATGATCTTGATGAAAAAGGTGAATGAAAAGTGACGAATCTGCATTGACTTCATCGATCTCAATAAAGCATATTTGAAGGATAGCTATCCCTTACCTTCGATCAACCTGCTGGTAGACATCACTTTGGGGCATGAACTCTTCACTTTCATGTATGTCTTTTCTGGATGCAATTAAATCCGGATAGCACCCGAAGATGAGAAGAAAATCGCTTTTGTTATTGATCAGGATCTTTTCAGTTACAGGATTATGCCCTTTGTCCTAAAAAATGTAGGTGCAACTTCAGCATCTTATAAATAAGATCTTCAAAGATCAGATCAATCAGAATATGAAGATCTACGTGGACGACATGCTTGTCAAAAGTAGAACCTCATGAACCCATGTAAAGGATCTCAAAGAAACTTTCGCTACTCTAAAAAAGTACCAGATGAAGTTGAACCCAATCAAGTATGCCTTTGGAGTTACTTCTGGCAAGTTTCTAGGCTTCATGGTGTCTAGTAGGAGGATAGAAGTCAATCTTAAGAAGATCCGAGTCATACAGGAGATGAGTCCACTAAAGACTATAAAGGAGGTTTAGCGTTTCACAAGTAGAGTGGTAGCACTAAATCGATTTGTCTCAAAATAGGCCCAACACTATCTCCCATTGTTTCAAACCTTAAGGCAACCAAAGAACTTACAATGGATCGAAGACTGTCAGTGTGCATTTGTGGAGTTTAAAAATTATCTCAATTCTACACCACTCCTCTATTAAAAAATATATCCTAAAGTCAATTATATAAGTTGTAGATGATTGTGCTCCATACATGTATATGAATTATAAAATGATAAATGTTATCTGACAGATTAATCATAAGGAATACATCTTCCTAAATAAAACTCATATGTTATGATGAAATCCTTGAAATTTTTTTCAAAACGATAAAAGAGGATTTATCATGTAGTTCTTAAATTCTGCTCATGACCAAATGATACAATTGTTACAAGGATGATAATTATATCGAGTGTAGCTCGTTGTGTGCCATATTAGTTGGTTGTTCTCTTAACTAAGATATGTGGTGACACGGGTATGGCATATGGATGAAATGTAGGAGTACGTTTCACTAAGTATGACTAACTCCAGAGCACTCTATTATCAAGGATTGCTTTAATGAGATATGGGTATAAGTGTTCCTCTGATCTGAGATTGCCTCGGTGACTTGTAAGCAACTCACTGTGCCTTGATGTCGGACTATCTGAATTTCTAATTCGATGACAAAAAATTTTTGGGTACAGTCAAGTACTTGTGAAGTTTGAGTGCGAGTCAAGATGGGATTAACTGCTCCAAATAAAATTGAAGATGATGCATCATCGTGTTTCAATTTAACAAAACTTTGACCAAAGTAGTCATAGTAAGGAGACAGAATTTTTGAGGTTGAGACATAATATGGATCACTCATCCAGGGTTGACAGCTTAACCCTTAGTCGTCCTTAAGCATTGAGAGTCAAAGGGATGAATTATACGATAACTATATCTATGTAAGTTATAAAGTATTGCTGAGCATACATTCGATCTATTCGGACGTCGGATCTCATTGTTAGATGGTTACATCGATTGGTACAGAAATTATTCTTATGCTACTGGCTTAGGTTCGAATCTATAGGGTCACATACATAGAAATATTTTTTTGATCAAATGGTTGATCAACGATAATAAATCATTGAAGGATTTAATTATCAATGTGATTAATGATTAATCCTATACAAAGATTGCAATAAATTATTTACTAATGATTGATAAATTAGAAGAACAATTAATTAAAAATTTGATTGTTATTGGCTAAATTTGATTGAGCAAAGGGGGTTGGATGAGATCTAATTGAATTGGATTTAAGTAGGTTGGCTTTAGATTGATTGGATGCATCTTTAGTGGATAATGAAACTTGTTCCAATTGATCTTAGGGATGTAAATCAAATTTAATTGATAGAGATCAGTTTAAGTTGATTTAGATTTGATTGAATCAAATCCTATTGGATAATAGGCTTGATTGGATCAAGTCCTATTGATTATGATATGATCTTATATCCAAGAATCAATCCTTGAATTGATGGGATCTTAATCTAACTAATTTTCTAATTGGATTAGGGTCTAATTGATTTCATAATTGGACTAGGATCTAATTAGTTAGTTTGTTATAACTAATTTTTAAGTTAGTTAGGATTGGGTTCAATGATTAGTTAGAGTTAGAATAACATTCATGAGTCCTATTTAGAATAGAACTTAACCAACTCAAAATTTCATCTATTTAAGATTTCTCCATGCCTCCTCTCCTCTTAACCGTGAGAACTCGCACCCCATTTAATATGCCGCACCCTCTCCTCTCTTCCGTACGTGAAAGTGGGCGTCCCCCCTCTTGTTGTCGCCCAAAAAGAAAAAAAAGGGGGGAGGGGGGCATCCAAGAGTTGGACGCCCAAACTTCACATGCCTAAGCTTCTTCTCCTCCCCCTCTTTGGAAGAGATTTTGTGAGAGTTTGCTGCTGGTTTCAAGGTGTCAAACAAAGCTCCTCTTGCTAATTTTATAGTAGAAAATTAGAGAAGAAAGGTTCTTCCCAATGAGAGAAAGAGAAAGAAGAAAAAAGGTCTTCTTTCTAGTGCGTAGTCTTAGAGAAGTTCTTCTAAATTTTTTTTATTTTTTTAGTATAAAAATTAAATTGAATCTAATTTTTAACATGAGAATTTAGAATAGAAATACCAGAAAAATCTAGTTGGGTGTTTGGGGCTCCCTAGGACTCTAGATCAAAAAAAAAAAGAAGAAGAAAAGAGAAGAACGGTTCTTCTCTTGGGTCTCTATTTTAGATTCTTCTAGAGCTTAAGATTTCATGTGATTTTCTATATGAGAAATGAAATTAGATCTAATTTTTATCATGAAAATTAGAGGAGAAAAGTTCTTTTTAAAGGCATAAAAGGAAGAGAAAAAAGTGCTCTTTTGTGCGTGGGAGAATTGAGAAGAAATGATTCTTCTCTTGATCTCTATCATAGAGATCTGATGTGTGGATTCAGAAAGAAAAGGAGAGGATCTCCTTATTGTTCTTCTTCATGTTCTTCTTAGATCAACCAACAAAAGGTACCTTCATGAGTTAGCACTCTCGGAGAGATCGATCAGCACAAAGACTTCATGTGGATATCCGTAGAGACCGAACACGTGTGCGATTGTTAAGCATCATGAAGAATCAACTACTACAGATTTTGGATATAGTGATCTGCTACTCATGCTCAGGTATAGAGTTTTGAACTCAATTCATATTTAGATATGATTTAAATATAATTTAGATTTGATTTAATTTATTATAGATATGATCTATGTTTGCTGAATTTTAGATTTCAGATTTATATACATGTATATTAGTTTATGTCATAGATCTTGTATGGAGTTTTAAATTTGATCTATGCATGTATTGTAGATTAAATTATTTAATCTATATATGTTTCCCTATAAAATTTTTTAAAAATGCATGCACAAAACTGCCATGCTACTCTTTAACTGATATTATAGTGAAGGTTCGTTATGACATGAACATATATGTATGTAGAGTTGAAATCTAGATTTAGTAATGCATAAGATGTGTTATGATCTAATTTTAGATATGATCTAATGTAAAAATCAGATTTGATATAATTTAAATTAGATCTAAATTTTTGTATATATGATACGTGAAGTAGATTAGATGATCTGATTAGTAAGTACTTGGATTAGGTTGATCATCAGGCTGTCTAATCATAGGAGCAAAAAGGGTTAAATGCTCCATCTTCCTATTTGATAGGATGCTTTTATGGTGTGTAGGGGTGCCATATGATTTAATCCCATGAAGAAGAATGCAAAAGGAAGAACTTACTTTCTGCAAAACTCTAGATGTTGAAATCTTAGGATTTATTATATGTGATACAAAACTTGAGTTGTATAAAAAAAAGAACATCTAATCTGTATGATTAAAATTATTTTAATCATAAAAAATAAAATTTAAAATTATAAAATATTTAGATGTGATCTAAGAGTTCATTATGATTGATTTTATTTCAGTTTATGTGAGAATTTTCAGATCTGAAACTATATGATATCTATTGGTACAATAACCGAGCCGACTTAGTTTTGAATTGAGTCAACCCAATCCCCTGGTTTAGTTAGCTTCGTGCTGACTGACCCAATCCAGTTGTTTCAGATCGAACAGTAATGGTTACTATTTATGATCGGTTAGTCGATTAAGTATCAGACTTAGTTGATCCACTGAAGTGAGCTGATTCAGTTCAGAGGTGAGCCGATCTAGTTTTCAAAATAGAAAATTTTGCATAAAAATAATATAAAATTATTTTATAAAATTGAAATGATTTCAATTAATAATCTTAACTCATGTTAATGCTATACTTAATTAAGAACAAAAAAATATATTTTAAATCTAGAATTATGATTAAAGATTTAATGATATTGGATAAAACATGGGGCATGGGTTAGCTCAAATTAGATCCTTTTAATTGGATTAGATCTAAAGTTAGAATCAAAGACTTAATGGACTAAAAAGAGTAGTTGATCAAATCTAACCAATAGTTGATTTAGATTAGGTCAAGCATACTCGAGATCAAACACAATAGTTGTAGAAGGTCGAGTTTATATCTTTGATTAAACCAAATAGACCTTGATTGAGGCTCAAAAGTTGATCTTGAGTCATTGAGCTGATTAGATCATTAAGTGACTCGAGTTGATCGATGTCGTTAAAGTTAATCAGCATGATTGATTTAGTTACCCCAGATCGATTTATCTTTAGTCTTTCTCATGACTTGGTGAAGTCAGTGGGAGGATTTACGACTTGTTGGTTGGACCAGCTAGTCTCTAGTCTTTTACATGACTTGGTGAAGTCAGTGGGAGGATTTATGACTTGTAGGTCGACTGATTACTTCTAAAATATATTAATCAAATTTTTTAAATTATTAGATCTATAAAATGAGCTAGTTATGGAGATAATTAGATCATAGCCTCCCATTAAATTGGGTGATAATGGGTCTTGTTGGTGCAAAAATCTGCCTGCGCCGGAGAAGCTGGAGTCGTGGGAGTCGCGGTCACCGTCGGGACCTGCAAAAGAAGTCTAGACCGGAGGTGGGGTTGCTCCGGCAAGATCCTCCGACGCTCAAGTCAGTTCTCTGCCTCAACAAGAATGGAGTGCTCGAACGAAAATTTTAGCAGAGTTTTTGGGATAGAAAATACAGCTTAGAGAATAACGTATCTGGGGTCCCCCCTTTTATAGGCGGAGAGAGCAACAGACTGATAGCGACGTTTATAACCATCCGGCAGTGGGCTACCCATGGTCAGGAGGAGTTTGTTGCGAAGAGTAGTGGAGTGGAATCGTGGCTATCGCCGGGACACGCCACGTCGAGTCTGTCGCGAGGGGTGGAGCGGCGTCCGTTGTCGCGACTTGCCAGAGGATGGAGGAATCGCATAGTATCCGTCGCAGGAAGTGGAGTAGGATCGTGGCCATTATTGCGGTCTACCAGGGAGTGATGGAGCCACGCGAAATCCATCGCAGGAAGTGGAGCAGAGTCATGGCCGTTGCGGTGGCCTGCTAGGGGGTCCAGGCCTGTCGGCCGAAGTCCGGCTGGAGTGTCTGGCGGAGAGGGGTGGCTAGTTGCCCGTCTGAGAGGAACTCAGAGTCCTGCTCTCATGGGAGTTCGGACGAAGTCTTCCTTCAGTTGAAGTCGGAGACGAGATCTGGCCCCCGTAGGAGCCCGAGCGAAGTCTACCTGCAGTCAAAGTCAGGGGCGAAGTCCGGCTCCCTTAGGAGTCCGGACGAAGTTTACCAGCAGTTGGGGTCGAGGACGGAGCCCGGCTCCCGTAGGAGTCTGGGCGAAGCCTTCCCGCAGTCGAGGTCGGGGACGAGATCCGGCTCCCATAGGAGTCTGGGCTGAGTCTTCCTGCAATTGGAGTTGTGGGTGAAGTTCGGCTCCCGTAGCAGTCCAGACGAAGTTTACCTGTAAGCGAAGTCGTGGGCGGAGCCCGGCTCTCATAGGAGTCCGGGCGAAGTCCGCCCGCAGTCGGAGTCGGAGATGAGGTCCGGCTCCCGTAGGAGTTCGGGCAGAGTCTTCCCACAGCTGGAGCTGGAGATGAGATCTGGCTCCCGTAGGAGCCCGGACGAAGTCCACCTGGAATCAGAGTCAGGGGCGAAGTCCGGCTCCCTTAGGAATCCGGATGAAGTTCACCAGCAGTCGGGGTCGAGGATGGAGCCTGGCTCCCGTATGAGTCTGGACGAAGCCTTCCCGCAGTCGAGGTTGGGGATGAGATCCGACTCCCGTAGGAGTCCGGGCTGAGTCTTCCTGCAATTGGAGTCGTTGGTGAAGTTCGGCTCCCGTAGGAGTCCAGACGAAGTTTACCTGTAAGCGAAGTCGTGGGTGGAGCCCGGCTCCCGTAGGAGTCCGGGCGAAGTCCGCCCGCAGCCGGAGTCGGAGACGAGGTCCGGCTCCCGTTGGAGTCCGGGCGGAGTCTTCCCGCAGTTGGAGCTGGAGACGAGATCTGGCTCCCGTAGGAGCCCGGGCGAAGTCCACCTGGAATCAGAGTCAGGGGCGAAGTCCGGCTCCCTTAGGAGTCCGGACGAAGTTCACCAGCAGTCGGGGTCGAGGACGGAGCCTGGCTCCCGTATGAGTCCGGACGAAGCCTTCCGGCAGTCGAGGTCGGGGACGAGATCCGGCTCCCGTAGGAGTTCGGGCTGAGGCTTCCTGCAATTGGAGTCGTGGGTGAAGTCCGGCTCCCTTAGGAGTCCAGACGAAGTTTACCTGTAAGCGAAGTCGTGGGCGGAGCCCGGCCCCCGTAGGAGTCCGGGCGAAGTCCGCCTGCAGTCGGAGTTGGGAATGAGGTCCGGCTCCCGTAGGAGTTCGGATGAAATCTGGTAGTTATAGGAATCTACCGTCGGAGAAGTTCAGTCGTTGACGAAGTCCGGGGTAGTTCGGATTGGCGTTTAGCCTGGCTGGAAGAAGTCTGGAAGGGATTCGGGGAACAGCTGATAGTCGCAGAAAGTCGGTTGGTGGCGGAGCTCAGTGAGCACCTGGGGCGGCTTAATGGATAACTGGGAGAACTCATGTTGAAGGAGCTCAGGTGGTGCAGTGGGAGTTCGTCCGTCGGGGGAATTCGGTCAGCACCGTGGGAATCCGGCTGTTGGAGAAGTCCGGAGAGATACCATCTGCGGTCGAAAGCCGGAGGAGTCCTGGGAGGGTCAATCCTGTTAAGAACTTCGGCTGAGGGTATTTTATACCCAACACCAGTCCCCCTACTTCCGAGTTCGAATTTCGAATGAAGGAAGTACAGAAAGATTGTCACAGCCGAAGTTGCTCCCTTGATGTCCGCACGCAATCGTCCTTAGATATTTTGGTATTTAATGCACGTGCGCTGGAGTCTTTTCAAATCGAGGCGATCTGAAGAGGCTCTTTTGGAACCTGCAGCAGAACGGTGCTCAAGGCATGGCGCAATAAAGGCACTGTCAGCCGTTTGCCACTTTTTAACTGCCCGCTGTGGTGAGTGGGACACGCGGCGAAAAGAGACCAGTTAGAGGGGATTCGCAATCATCATTATGCCGGATCTCATTGCCTATTTAAAACCGCACTCCTCCAAGAGTCCCGCTCTATCCGATGGTCTCGTTCTGGCGTCCTCCTCCTTGAGAACTTCGATTTTTCTCAGCGCCCTTTCCAGCCTTAGGCGTTCCTCGAGCCGTCCCTATTTTCGCACCTTCGTACCTCTCCGAATCGCCTAGGTTAGTCTCGAAACTCCTTCCTCTTTTTGTTCTTCCTTTTGCCGTTCGATCTTTCTTCCTCTTGCTCTGCACATCAGTCCCCCGAGACCTTGTCCGTGATTTTCTCCGATTTTTAGGGATTTCGCCTCTGTAAGTGGTCTTCGTGTGATTCTAGATGTCTTCCAGGGCTTCTTCTTCTAGCGGCTCTAGGAGTTCGTCTGTCTCGATCTCCCAGAGTCCTCAGGTGGTAGATGAACCGGTAGGTAGAGCTGAACCTCGTCCGATTTTTGCATCAGGCGCCATTCCTTGTTCTCTGACTCCGGACGAACTCCAACTGATAAGGGTTCAGTATGGGGTTCCTCCGGAGTACGAACTGGAACTTCTTGGCCCGTCCGACCAGGCTAGTGCCCCTCCCTCCGACTGCTTCTGCCTGTACCAGGAGACCTTCCGTGCCGGACTCCGGCTTCCTCTTCCGCCTTTTGTCATTGCTCTTTTTCAATTTCTGGATATTTCTCTGGCTTCGGTTGCACCGAACTCCTTTAGGTTTTTGATAGGGTTCCTCTCTCTTTGTCATGTAGTCGAAGTCCAGCCCACCCTTTCCTTGTTTAGATACTTCTACACCTTCAAGCGTCATCCCATGGCGAAAGATTGATGGTACTTCTCCCCACAGTTCGGTAGGAAGGGGTTGCTGAAAGGTGCCCCTTCTTCTATCCATAACTGGAAGGGGAAGTTTCTTTATGTTCGATGTCCGATCTTGAGGCTAGAGTTGCCCCCTTGGAGCTCCCTGAGGGACTCCATCCGTCGGGCGCCCAGCCTGGGGGGGACGACCATCAAGCCTCCCATAAACTCCTCAAATATCCAACTCTTTCTCTCCCCAACCTCCTGAAGGAGCAGTTTCTGTTCAACATCGGCCTGAGCCCCCTGGATCCCGTCAGTATTTCATCTCTCCTTTTTTTTTCTTTCTTTTCCTTTCCTTTCCTTTCCTCTCTTTCTCCTACTTCTCTTCTTTTCTTCGTTTTCACGCCCTCTTTCTCTCTCTTTTTTTTTTTTTTTTAGGCATGGACGCTGAAGAAGCACAGATGCTTGCCAGGGGCCTGAAGGCTCTCAAAAGAAAAGGCACCGCGGCCTCCGGGCCGGCGAAGAAGACTAGAGTGGAGGGGATGAGTTCGGCCGCGCCTGCCCAAGCGACCTCAGCTGCCAACGTCCTTGCAGACACTGAGCTTCCAGCCGCCCGTGCTTCCTCGAGGGGTTTGAGTTCTCCTACTGAGGTCCCCACTTCGGAGATCCGCCCTGAGGAGGTGCCAGGGGGTGAGAGGAGGAAGACCTTGGCCCGTAGGGTCGGCAGTCATCGGGCTGCCACTGAAGAATCCCGTGGCTCTGAAGAGGAGCAGGGGGATGATCCCTTTAGTGATAGGGATCTAATAAAAAAGCTGGTAGACGGGTGTTCACTGCCCAAAGTCGTCCACAGGATCGTCCGCGTCGATCCCACACAATGAGTCTGGGACTTGCTGGGGGCCTTCCTCGAGGTAAGCAGATTCATCCTCCTTTTTTCCTTTCGCTTCTTCATTTAGTTAACTTCCCAGCTCCCATTCTGACCCTCCAGTCGTCCTTGCAGTTCGGGCACCAACTCCTCGCCAACATCGAGACAACAAACAAGACGGTGGAAGGTCAGCAGGCCGAGGCTGCCCGCCTTAAGGAAATGGCCCTCGAGGTGGTCAGTCTCCGAGAGGCGCTTGAGAGAGAGAGACAGACCTCGGCGGAATAGAAGGCAGCCTTGGAGGAGATGGTGAGGAGGGCGGAGGCCGAGGTTGCCAATATGACAGAGCAGATCCCGACCCTGGTCTCGAAGGTCAGGGGTCAAGCGGTGGAGTTCAAGGCTTCCACCGAAATGAAGAAGTTGAAGGTTGAGTTCGGCCAAGCCGCATTCAATAAAGGGTTCGAGCTCTATCAGGAGAAGATGGTCATGAAATTTTTCGAGCTTGACCTCAGCTTCTTGGATGAGGCATCCGAGGATGAAGCCGGACCCTCCACTGCCGTCGCAGCCACCGCGGACCACCCCCCAGAGGTGCCGAGTCCCCCTGTTGATCCAGAGGTCCAAGACCTCTAACCTTGTATTCTTCTTTTGTTGCCATTTTTCTTCTTTCCTTTGTCTTCAAGAAATGTTTAGTCAATAAAATTGGTCTCCTCCTTGTGGGGGATTTTTCTTCTCTTCCTTTTCTTTCTTTCTTTCTTCTTCTTTGTAATGAGCTGCATCTTAACGCGTTGACCTCCCGATGGCAGCGCCCTGTCGAAGCGCTTCCCTTGCCTCAGGGGATTCCGCTGAAGTCCATGATCCAGCGCCTGAAGAAGGAGGTTCTTCATTTAGCGAAAAGATTGAAGAAGATGGAAGGCGAACTCCGCAGGTTGAGGGAGAGCCACTCTGAAGCCACCGCAGAGGCCATCCACTTTCGAAATCTCCACGTGAAGGGGATCATGGAGTACAGCTGGAGGAAGACGAACTTCGAGAAGGAGCTCGAGGAACATAAGAAGCGCGCCAGCGACCAAATTTGGGCCCAAGCTGTCAAGATCAGTTCTCTCAGGGTGGAACTGGTAGCTGCGCAGGAGAGGATTGGCCAGCTGGAGGGAAGTTCGTCCCGGCTTTTGGCTCGGTTCGACAGCGATCGGGAGTGGTCGAAGGTCTCTGACCTCCAGCAGCGGCTCCAGGATGCCGAGGCGCTACGATGTGTACCGGGCCAGCTGGCGCAAGCAGGTGGACGAATGCAAGGGGAGGCTCCGGATGGCGATCGACGAGGTTGCCCGCCTTCGAAGGCAGCTCACTGAGGGGGCTCAATCTGCCTCCGCTCGGGATTCCGACGAACTCCAATCCCTGAGGAGGACCGCAGAAGAACTATCCATCGCTCTTGGGGAGGGAAAGGCCGAGCTGCAGCAATTGAAGATCCAGCTGGTATGCGAGCAGCAGGCCGTCAAGGACGCGGAGGCGGAATCTGAGGTCCTGAGAAAAAGGCATCGAGAGGCGGAGAACGAAAGTCAGAGATTTCATCGAAGGTACATGGAGATATTAATGAGAGAGAGGGAATTGGAAGCAAATGTCGAACGTTTAAGGGGTTTCCTGGCGAGGGCCGAAGCCGAAAGTTCGAAGTCGGAGGGAGCCGGGCCCCCTTAGGGCCCCTTTTGTCCTTCCGTCTTCCCATGTATATATTTTTTCTTTTGTTGTTTTGTCTTGTTCTTGTTGTTTTGCTTTTCTTCCTTTAACCTGCTGGGCTTTGTAGTGTATATTTTGCGAATGAAATGAAAAGGAGATTTTGTGTTACCTCATCCACGTAGTGCATTAAATCGTCGTCCGTCGAACTTCTTTTGTCTCTTGACTTGTTCGACGTCGGTGTCGTTTGGAGGTGCCCAATCGTCGCCACGTTGATTTGCTTTTCTTGTCGTCCATGGCCGTAGGCTTGAGCTCGTAGTCTGAACTTCGCATTACCTTGAAAGGGTCATTGTTTTCTTGGCCCGCATCGAGAGCCTTCTTAGAGATCGGGGATGTTCGGTAGGAGCTTCCGTCTTTGTTGAGACGAAGTCCCTTATGTTTTTGGTGTAGTTTGTTTTTCATTTGTTGTCGGTGTAGTTCGTCGCTTTCCTTTTTGATTTTTCTCCTCTTTTCTGAGTGAGGGTCCTCCCCTCGCTTTTCGTGGGGTCACGTAGAGGCTTAGAGGTACCGTTGAGGGGATTTTTCTCTTTATCCGATCATGTTGGGCGATCGGATTTTTGTCATCGTCAGGACGAGGTTCTCCTTCTGTTCTTGACGTAGTCGATCTCAGCCCAGGTTAGGATGAGGTTTTCCTCCTGTTTCTAACATGGCTGTGGGGGCACAGTAGGGCATTGTAGGGCCTCTCCCCCATCCGGTCTAAAAGAACTGGCCTTTGACTTTGCTCATGTTAGGGTGAGGTTCTCCTCCTATCCCTAACATGGCTGTGGGGTGCATAAGGGCGTTGTAGGGCCTCTCCCCCCATCCGGTCTAAAAGAACCGGACCTTTGACTTTGCTCATATTAGGACGAGGTTCTCCTCCTGTCTCTAACATGGCTGTGGGGGCGCATAAGGGCGTTGTAGGGCCTCTCCCCCCATCCGATCTAAAAGAAACGGACCTTTGACTTTGCCTATGTTAGGGCGAGGTTCTCCTCCTATCCCTAACATGGCCCTGGGGGCACTCAAGGGCCGTTATATGGGCCTCTCCCTCGATCTGATCTTAAAATAATCGGATTTTCATTTTGCTCATGTTAGGATGAGATTCTCCTCCAGTTCCTAACATGACCATGGGGGCACTCAAGGGCCGTTATATGGGCCTCTCCCCCGATCCAATCTTAAAATAATCGGACTTTCATTTTGCTCATGTTAGGACGAGGTTCTCCTCCTGTTCCTAACATGATCTTGTTTTAATTGTTTGAAGGGGTTATCCCCAGTCGTAACAAGTCCATGCCAAAAGGGAAAGACATGTAAAGTCGAAAGAAATTTTGATTCAAAGCAAAGTCGTTAGTAGTACATTTACAGGTTTCTCGAGTCCCATGGTTGTGGAAGGTCTGCTCCTCCTTGAGGCCCTCCGGTGATGGAGTCGATGGTCCCGATTGGAGGCCGATCTCCGGGCTGCTCCTCCCTCTTTGGCGGTTCAGGTTGCGGTAGGGCACTTGGCCGATCCTCTCTGCCTTCGGGTCGGCGTCGAATGAACCTGTCGAGCTGACCCCGTCTGATGAGCTCCTCGATCTCGTCTCGGAGCTGAATGCACTCCTCTGTATCGTGGCCGTGGTCACGATGGTAGAGGTAGAACTTGTTAGGATTGCGCTTCCCAGGGTGTGTGCGCATCCTTTCCGGCCTTGGCAGCTGTTCCCTGACCTCCATCAGCACTTGGGTTTTCGAGGCATTGAGGGTGGCATAGTTGCGAAATCTTCCCGGTGGAGAACCCTGCCGAACTCCGTGGTCCGGACTTCTCTGCCTACGTACTCGGGGAGGAGTATGGACACGCTTGTGCCCGGGAGGAGTTCGAGAACGTGGCCGAGCTTCTCTCAACCTTTTTTCGACTGTGGGCTTACTCGAGTCTCCCGCCTGCCGTTCTCTCACAGTCTCCTCATCCTTCATTTTGAAGGCTTCTTCCGCTCGGGCGTACCTTTCGGCCTGAGCCAACAGATCAACAAAATCTCTGGGGTACTTCTTCTCCAGAGAGAACAAAAGGTCATTCTTCTGAAGGCCGCCCTTCAGAGCGGCCATTGCTACCGACTGGTCCAAGTTTCGGACCTTCAGTGCGGCGACATTGAAACGGTTGATGTAGGCTCAAATGGACTCCCCCTCCCTCTGCTTGATATTGATGAGGGACTCCGAACCCTTTCGGGAGCGCCGGCTGCTGACAAAATGGGCCACAAATTGGTGGTTCATTTGATCGAAGGAAAAGATGGTACCCAGCTTCAGCGCCGAGTACCAGTTTCTCGCCGCTTCCTTCAAGATGGATGGGAAGGCTCGGCATAGAATGGCGTCGGGTGCGCTATGAAGTAGCATCATCGTCCGGAAGGCCTCCAGATGATCAACCGGGTCTGAAGTCCCGTCATAGCTTTCAAACTGGGGGAGTTTGAAGTTTGGCGGGATCGGTTCCTGCATGATCATTTGAGAAAAGGGAGGGTCCGTGCAAATATCCTCACCATAAGCGGGGGAAGCATGGTGGAGTTCTTCGATCCGTCGGTTCATCTCCTGGAGCCTCCGATCTAGGAAATCCTCTCGACTACGGGTCTCGAGGGTCCTCTGACAGAATGGGGGTAGAGATCTTCCAAGGGTGGAGTCATGATCCGACTGAGGGCTCTCCACCCTCGAATTCATCTTTCCGGGAAAGACGGGGTGGCTGGCCCAAGTGGCCCGCCCTACCATCGGGTCCTGGTGTTCCGGTGACTCTCTTTCTAGGCGCACCGATGCCTGTGGCTGCTGCTGCTGCTGTATACCCTGCACAGCTTCAGTGAGGCTTCTGACCTGCTGTGCCAGCAGGTCAAATTGCTCCGCGCCAACCGCCGTTGCTGGAGAAGGAGGAGGAGGCTGGGAGACTGGAGGTGAGGCCGGAGCCTGAGATCTGGCCGCGGAGGCCATGGATCATCGTGTGGACGCCTTGCGGGGAGGCATCGGGCAAAGACCTAGTGGAGGAAGGAGGAGAGGACGTCGGAAAAGATGCCCGAGGGTGGTCCCGTTGAGCGCTCCTTTAAGAACAAAGGTACTGCGAAGACACAGGCCCCTTCCTCTAGCGCCAATCCTGTTGGTGCAAAAATCCGCCTGCACCGGAGAAGCTGGAGTCGTGGGAGTTGCGGTCGCCGTCGGGACCTGCAAAAGAAATCTAGATCGGAGGTGGGGTTGCTCCGGCAAAATCCTCCGATGCTCAAGTCAGTTCTCTGCCTTAACAAGAATGGAGTGCTCGAACAGAAATTTTAGCAGAGTTTTTGGGATAGAAAATAGAGCTTAGAGAATAACGTATCTGGGTCCCCCCTTTTATAGGCGGAGAGAGCAACAGACTAATAGCGACGTTTGTAACCGTCCGGCAGTGGGCTGCCCACGGTCAGGAGGAGTTTGTTGCGAAGAGTAGTGGAGTGAAATCGTGGCTATCGTCGGGACACGCCACGTGGAGTCTGTCGCGAGGGGTGGAGCGGCGTCTGTTGTCGCGACTTGTCAGAGGATGGAGGAATCGCATAGTATCCGTCGCAGGAAGTGGAGCAGGATCATGGCCATTATTGCGGTCTGCCAGGGAGTGATGGAGCCACGCGAAATCCATCGTAGGAAGTGGAGCAGAGTCGTGGCCGTTGCGGTGGCCTGCTAGGGGGTCCAGGCCTGTTGGTCGAAGTCCGGCTGGAGTGTCTGGCGGAGAGGGGTGGCTAGTTTCCCGTCTGAGAGGAACTCGGAGTCCTGCTCTTGTGGGAGTTCGGACGAAGTCTTCCTTCAATTGAAGTCGGAGATGAGATCTGGCCCCCGTAGGAGCCCAGACGAAGTCTACCTGCAGTCAAAGTCTGGGGCGAAGTCCGACTCCCTTAGGAGTCCGGACGAAGTTTACCAGCAGTCGGGGCTGAGTACGGAGCCCAGCTCTCGTAGGAGTCCGGGCGAAGCCTTCCCGCAGTCGAGATTGGGGATGAGATCTGGCTCTCGTAGGAGTCCGGGCTGAGTCTTCCTGCAATTGGAGTTGTGGGTGAAGTCCGGCTCTCGTAGGAGTCCAGACGAAGTTTACCTATAAGCGAAGTTGTGGGCGGAGCCCGACTCCCGTAGGAGTCCGGGCGAAGTCCGCCTGCAGCCGGAGTCGGAGATGAGGTCCGGCTTCCGTAGGAGTCCGGGCGGAGTTTTTTCGCAGCTGGAGCTGGAGACGAGATCTGGCTCCCGTAGGAGCCCGGGCGAAGTCCACCTGGAATCAGAGTCAGGGGCGAAGTCCGGCTCCCTTAAGAGTCCGGACGAAGTTCACCAGCAGTCAGGGTCGAGGATGGAGCCTGGCTCCCGTATGAGTCCGATCGAAGCCTTCCCGCAGTCGAGGTCGGGGACGAGATCCGACTCCCGTAGGAGTCCGGGTTGAGTCTTCCTGCAATTGGAGTCGTGGGTGAAGTCTGGCTCCCATAGGAGTCCATACGAAGTTTACCTGTAAGCGAAGTCGTGGGCGGTGTCCGGCTCCCGTAGGAGTCCGGGCGAAGTTCGCCCGCAGCCGGAGTCGGAGACGAGGTCTGGCTCCCGTAGGAGTCCGGGCGGAGTCTTCCCGCAGCTGGAGCTGGAGACGAGATCTGGCTCCCGTAGGAGCCCGGGCGAAGTCCACCTACAATCAGAGTCAGGAGCGAAGTCCGGCTCCCTTAGGAGTCTGGACGAAGTTCACCAGCAGTCGGGGTTGAGGACGGAGCCTGGCTCTCGTATGAGTCCGGACGAAGCCTTCCCGCAGTCAAGGTCGGGGACGAGATCCAGCTCCCGTAGGAGTCCGGGCTGAGTCTTCCTGCAATTGGAGTCGTGGGTGAAGTCCGGCTCCCGTAGGAGTCCAGACGAAGTTTACCTGTAAGCGAAGTCGTGGGCGGAGCCCGGCCCCCGTAGGAGTCCGGGCGAAGTCCGCCTGCAGCCAGAGTTGGGAACGAGGTCCGGCTCCCGTAGGAGTCCGGATGAAATCTGGTAGTTGTAGGAATCTACCGTCGGAGAAGTTCAGCCGTTGACGAAGTCCGGGGTAGTTCGGATTGGAGTTGAACCTGGCTGGAAGAAGTCTGAAAGGGATTCGGGGAACAGCTGATAGTCGTAGAAAGTCGGTTGGCGGTGGAGCTCAGTGAGCACCTGGGGCGGCTTAATAGATAACTGGGAGAACTCATGTTGAAGGAGCTCGGGTGGTGCAGCGGGAGTTCGTCCGTCGGGGGAATTCAGTCAGCACCGTGGGAATCTGGCTGTTGGAGAAGTCTGGAGAGATACCATCTGCAGTCGAAAGTCGGAGGAGTCCTGGGAGGGTCAATCCTATTAAGAACTTCAGCTGAGGGTATTTTATACCCAACAGGTGTATTAGTATAATGATCATTAGAGGTTCAAAGACCTGGTGCTCATCTGCTATTGAAATTATCATTCATAATATGATGACTCAGTCGAGTCTCTCTAACAAGTGATCAGGTTGGCTGATCAAAATTGAGTTTGATCATTTGGTGGTTAGATTCCTGAGTATAATCATATTAATGGTTGGAACTAACCAGGGCTTGCAGAGAAGACCAAAGTCAACTGAAAAATTTTCTAGGGCAAAATTAAATACTAAAAATTATTTGGTGAAACAATCGATTAAAGAACCTATCCATAGATGCACATGGATGGGTGGGCCAAAGTCGAGCTCGTGTGCAATCTATGTAGATTCTAGTATCTACTAAAAAATTAAAGTAATTTCTCAAATTGAAAGTAGAGGCTACCAATTCGTTTAAAATAGTGGGAGAATCTTTAGACTAAAGTCCAAGTCTGTAGGTTTAAAATAGTTCATATATTAATAGGTCAATTATTCTTTTTTCAAAAATTACTAGAAAATTATTGCTATGTTTACTATTAGATAGTGACAACATTATCGGACCTAACTTCGATAGTCAGTATCAGAAGTTGAATATAGTTTTTGAGCTGAATTAATCAAGAAGTCTAAGACTAACCTAAACAGGCTTAAAAGAGAAATCAACAAATGGTTGCTAGTCAAGATAGTTATATGATAACTCTTTGAAATTTCTTTATTGGTAATACTACTACCTGGGTATAGGATACCAACAGTACAAGTCATGTTTGCAAATAGTTGCAAAAGACTTCATGATAGTAGAAGATTTGAAAATGGTAAGAGACTTTTGAATGTAAGATATAAAAGTCTGTTCCAGTCTTAACATTAGGAATCGTCGAGCTTGTTTTCAATCTTGAAGGTGTCATTTTAAGTGATTGTCACTACTGTCCAATCTTATTGATGGCATTAATAAGAATGATTATTGCGATATCATTTTGAATAATACTACAATAATGAGTGGACAACTGAAAATGACGTAAACTCAGCACCATAGCCTGTTAGTGTAAAGTATATATCTAACTAGCATCCTAAATTAGATATTGTTACTGAAGCCTACCTTTGGCATAGTTGACTTAGTCACCTTTTATTGGAAAGGGTAAATGGGCCAGTGATATTTTGAGTTTGATACATATTGATGTATTTACACTCATGAACACAATACCAGCAGAGGGCTTACTTCTTCATTAAAATCTCTGACGACCTATCTTGGTATGGGTGCATCTTGCTTATGAAGTACAAGTTTGAATCGGTTGAAATGTTTAAATGATTCTATAACGAGATAGAAAAATAAACTATAAAGAGTATTAGAACTCATCGATTAGACCAATAAAATAAATACCTTTACAGTAAATTTTTTAACATATCTTGAAGAGAATTGGATTCTCTCACAATGAACCTCTTTAAAGACACCACTGTTTAAAAAGGATGTCTAAAAGAAAGAATCGAACTTAGTTAGATATGATTCGATCTACTGTGGGGTTTGCTAGTCTGTCTGAGGTTATATTTTAGAGACTACTTGATATGTGCTCAAGAATGTTCCGAGCAAATCGGTCACCAAAACTCTATATGAGATATGGACTTGGGTAATTCGATACTCTCTTACTTTAAGGGTTTGAGGTGTCGAGTTTATATGAAATATTTACAAATCGATTAGTTTAGATTTTGGTCTGATAAATATTATTTTAGAGATCTTTCTTTTACCTTTCTAATGGACATAAGATGTTTATGAATTTTAAAGCATTCTTTTTGAAAAAGAAGTTCCTTGATGAAAGAAATGACGTCATTAAGAGCAAGCTTGGTGAAGCTTGATATGTAGAGGAACCGACTCTAACATAAACCAGTAGAATCGGAGTTGATTAGATCAAATCCAGAGCCTGATGTAAAGGCATCATTGATTAGATATGGTAGAGTACTGTGTCAGCCGAATAGATACTTCAGTTTCTAGGTTCGGAATGAAAATTTAATCTTCTATACAGAAGCCATATAGGGATCTAACTTTGAGAAGTGGCTTGGAACCATTAAATTCAAAATGAAGTCCATGAAGATCGATGATATATGGATATTCGTTGATTTATCTAAAGAGGTAAGACCCATATGGTGTGAGTGGATTTTAGATGGATAAGAGGCACAGATGAAAAGGTAGAGATCTATTAATTCTGTCCGGTTGCCAAAGATTTCATCAAAGTTATAGTGTTGACTATGATGAGATATTTTTCTTGTGATAATTCTCAAGTCCATTCGGATGGAATTAAATTTCTTGGAGTTGGAATATATGTTTTGAACATATGGTTTCATTGAGAATGAAGAAAAATTCTGTATATACAAATAGGCTGATAGTTCTATAATGGTATTCTTTGTATTGTTTGGGATAAAATTCTCTTAATCGGAAATGACATTCCTACATTACAGAGAATAAAAGCTTGGATGTCATCTTTGTTCTCCATAAAGGTTTGGAAGGTTATGAGAACCATCCTTAAGTATTTATGAAATACTAAAGATCAATGGCTCGTTTATAAAGAATCTAACTTAAAACTTATGGAATATTGATTTCAATTTTTAATCGGATCGAAATGACAAAGATGTCTTAGGTTATGTTTTTACCCTAAAAAGAGAAGCGATATACTGGAAAGATTCCATACAGTATTCAGTAGCCAGTTTTATTTGTGATATGGAGTTCTTTGCAGCATTTGATGCTGGTAAAGAAGTTGTTTGGTTATGAAATTTATTAGCGAGCTTAGAGTGGCACCCTTCGTTGATGGTCCAGTCTTTCTGTATTGACAGCAGTACTAGAGCCCCAGCTCAAGCTGAAGAGTTAATGTTTCATCTGAGAACCAAACACTTTCTGCATTGCAATTATCTTGTTCGATAAGATTGAGATAAAATCGACCTTAGGAAGATCGATCGAAAGGAGAACTTGGCCAACCCATTGACTAGAACAATTGGATCTAAGAAGTTTGATGATCACAAATGAAAGATGGATATTTGATACCGATCTAATTGGCTTTAGTCCAAGTGGGAGTTATTGAAAAATATGTCCTAAAGTCAATCATCTAGATTGTAGATGATTGTGCTCCATACATATATATGAATTATAAAATAATAAATGTTATCTGATAGATTCATCATAAGGAATACATCTTTCTAAATAGAACTTATATATTATGATGAAATCCTTAGAGCTATTCTCAAAATGATAAAGGAGAATTTATCATGTGGTTCTTAAATTCTGCTCGTGATCAAATGATATAATTATTATAAGAACGATAATTGTATCGAATGTAGGTCATTGTGTGCCATATTAGTTGTCCTCTTAACCAAAGTATATGGTGATATGGGCATGACATATGGATGAAATATAGGAGTACGTTTCACTGAGCATGACCTACTCCAGAGCACTCTGCTGTCAAGGGTTGCTCTTATGGGATATGGGTATAAGTGTCCTTCTGATCTGAAACTGTCACGATGACTTACAAGTAACTCACTATGCTTTGGTGTCGGACTATCCGAATTTCTAATTCAGTGACGAAAGATTTTTGGATACAATCAAGTACTTGTGATGTCTAAATGCGAGTGAAGATGGGATTGATCGCTTCAAGTAACATTAAAGATGATGCATCACTGTGTTTTAATTTAGCAAAACTTTAACCAAAGTAGTTCTATTGAGGAGTCACAGGATTTTTAAGATTGTGACACAATATGGACCATGAAGGGAAGCGTGGTGGGTGATGTGCATGTATTTTTAAAAATTTACAGTGGAACAAATATAGATTAAATAATTTCATCTATAATGTATATATAGATCAAATCTAAAATCATCATACAGGATCTATAACATGAACTAATATGCATGTATGTACATCTAAAATCTAAAATTCAGCAAGTATAGATCATATCTATTTTATATTTAGATCATATCTAAATATTAATTGAATTCAAAACTTCATACTCGAGTGTGGGTAGCAGATCACCGCATCCGAAATTCATAGTACTTGATTCTTCATGATACTTGGTAGCCGCACATGTGTCTGGTCTCTACGGATATCCACACGAAGCCCTTGTGCTGATTGATCTTCTCGGGAGTGCTAGCTCGCGAAGACATCATCCTTTGGCTGATCTAAGAAGAATATGATGAAGATGAAGAATAAGGAGATCCTCTCCTTTTCTTCTTGGATCCATGCATCTGATCTCTACAATAGAGATCAAGAGAAGAATCATTTTTTCTCAATTTTTTCGTGCATAAGAGAGAATCTTTCTCTCTTCCTTTTACGCCTTTAAAAATTTTTTTTTTTCTAATTTTTTATGATAAAAATTAGATCTAATCTGATTTTTCATGCTGAAAATCATAGGAGATCTTGAGCCCTAGAAGAATCCAAAGGAGAGACCCAAGAGAACAACCGTTCTTCTCTCTTCTTCTCCCTTTTTCTCTTTGATCTAAAACTCCAGGAAGCCCCTTATGCCCAACCAAATTTTTTTGATATTTTTTCTCTAAATTCTCATATTAAAAATTAAATCAAATCTGATTTTCATCTTGAAAAAAAATAGAAGAAAAATCTGAAAAAAGAACTCATTCTTCAAGGCTGCGCACAAGAAAGAAGACCCTTCTTCTTTTTTGATTTAGAACTCTAGGGAGCCCCAAACGTTTAATCAGATTTTTTTGGTATTTCTTCTCCAAATCTTCATATTAAAAATTAGATCTAATTTAATTTTTATTTAAAAAAAATAAAAAAAAATCTAGAAGAAGAACTCTTTCTTCAAGGCTGCGCACAAGAAAGAAGACCCTTCTTCTTCCTTGATCTTTCTCTTTTTGGGAAGAACTTTTTTTCTTCAATTTTCTGTTCTAAAACCAGCAGAGAAGCCTCTCTTTGATGCCCAAAAACTAGCAACAAACTCTCACAAAAATCCTTTCAAGAAGGGAGGAGAAGAGGAGAGATAAGATACATGAAATATGGGGCATCCAACTCTTGGATGGCCCCTTCTTCTCTTTTTTTTTTGGGGTGACAAGAAAGAGGAGAAGGGATGCCCTCTTTTCTCATGGAAGGAAGAGAGGAGAGGGGTGTGGCATTTCTTCATGGGCATGAGGATTTCTCACAGTGAAAGGATTGTGGCGTAGAGATTAAATATCACATGGGTTGGTTTGGGTTTCATCTTATTCCAAATAGGATTCAAAATCTTGATCAAATTCTAACTAATTCTTAAATCTAATCCTAACTAACTTAGAAATTAATTATAAAAAACTAACTAATTGGGTCCTAGCCCAATTATGAAACATATTAGGCCCCAATCGATTTTGGAATTAGTTAGATTAAAACTCCATTGATCCAGGGATTGATTCTTGAAGGAGATTAGAGAAGTTATTTGATAATTGAGCTTGATCCAATCAAGCCTATTATTTGATAGGGTTAGATCTAATCCAAGCCTATATAAAAATAATTGAATCATATTCATGCATTCCTGAGATCAATTGGAACATGCCCTATTATTCAATAGGGATGCATCCAATCAATCCAAAACCAATCTAATTGAATCCAATTCAATTAGATCTAATCTAATCTCCATTGCTCAATTAAATTGAACTAATTAATAATTATATTATTAATTAATTATTTTTTTAATTTATCAACTATTAGTAAATAATTCATTGCAACCTTTGTATAGGCCTAATCATCAATCAAATTGATAATTAAATCCTTCAACGATTCATAATCATCGATCAGTCATTTGATCAGACAGGTACTTCTATGTGTGTGACCCTATAGGTTCAAACCTAAGCCAGTAGCACAAGAGCAATTTCTGTACTAATCGATGTAACCATCTAGCAATGGGATTCGACGTTCGGATAGATCGAATGTATGCCCAGCAACACTCTAGAACTCATGTGGATATAGTTACAGTATAATTCATCCCTTTGACACTTGATGCTCAAGGATGACTCTGGATTAAACAGTCTAGCTAGGATGAGTAGTCCATATTGTGTCTCAATCTTAAAAATCCTGTGACTCCTCATTAGGACTACTTTGATCAAAGTTTTGCTAAATTGAAAAATAGTGATGCACCATCTCCAATTTTACTTGGAGCGGTCAATCCCATCTTAACTCGCATTCAGACTTTACAAGTACTTGACTGTATCCAGAAACCTTCTATCACCAAATTAAAAATTTGGATAGTCCGGCACCAAATCACAGTGAGTTGCTTGCAAGTCATCGAGGCAGCCTCAGATCCGAGGGACACTTATACCCATATCCCATCAGAGCAGCCATTGACAGTAGAGTACTCCAAAAGTGATCACGCTCAGTGAAATGTACTCCTACATATCATTCATATGCCATATCCGTGTCACCATACATCTTGGTTAAGAGGACAATCAATTAATATGGCACACAATGACCTACACTCAATATAATTATCGTCCTTATAACAATTGTATCATTTGGTCGCGAGCATGATTTAAAAATCACATGATAAATTCTCTTTTATCATTTTGGTAGTAGTTCTAAGGACTTCATCATAACATATGCATTTTATTTTGGAAGATGTATTCCTTATAATGAATCTGTCAGATAATATTTATCATTTTATAATTCATATACGTGTATAGAGCATAATCATCTACAACCTAGATGATTGGCTTTAGGACACATTTTCTAACAACTTCCACTTGGACTAAAGCCAATCAGATTGGTATCAAATACTCATTTTTCATTTTAAATCATGGAACTCTTTAGATCCGATTGCTCTAGTCAATGGGTCGATCAAGTTCTCCTTTCGGTCGATCTTTCTAAGGTCGATTTTATTTCGATCCTATCGAATAAGGTGATCGCAATACAAAAAGTATTTGGTTCTTAGATGGAACATCAATTCTTTTACTTGAGTTATGGTTCCAGTAGTGCTGTCAATACAGAAGTACTGGACTATCTATAGAGGGTGCCTCTCTAAGCTCGCTAATAAACTTCTATAACTAAATAACTTCTTTATCAGCATCAAATACCACAAAGAATTTTGTATCGCAAATAAAATTGACTACTGTTGGGTGTAAAACCTCCCCCAGCTCAAGTTCGTGTTCGGAGTGACCCCTCGGGGATGCTGCAGGCAAACTTCGTCCGGACTCCTACGGGAGCCGGACTCCGTCTTCTACTTCGACCGCAAGCAGACTCCACCTGGACTCCTACGAGAGCCGGGCTTCGTCCACAACTCCAACTGCTGGTAAGCACCGCCCGGACTCCTACGGGGGCCGGGCTCCGTCCCCAACTTCAATCGTAAGGAAGACTCCGCCCGGACCCCTACGGGAGCCGGGCCTCGTCCCTGACTCCGGCTGCAGACAGACCTCGTTCGGACTCCTACGGGAGCCGAACTCCACCCACAACTCCGACCGTAAGCAGACTCCGCCTGGACTCCTACGGGAGACGGGCTTCGTCCACAACTCCAACTGCTGGTAAGCGCCGCCCGGACTCCTACGGGGGTCGGGCTCCGTCCCCAACTTCAACCGTAAGGAAGACTCCGCCCGGACCCCTACGGGAGCCGGGCCTCATCCCTGACTCCGGCTGCAGACAGACCTCGTCCGGACTCCTACGGGAGCCGAACTCCGCCTATAACTCCGACCACAAGCAGACTCCGCCTGGACTCCTACGAGAGCCGGGCTTCGTTCACAACTCCAACTGCTGGTAAGCGCCGCCCAAACTCCTACGGGGGCCGGGCTCCGTCCCCAACTTCAACCGTAAGGAAGACTCCGCCCGGACCCCTATGGGAGCCGGGCCTCGTCCCTGACTCCGGCTGCAGACAGACCTCGTCCGGACTCCTACGGGAGCCGAACTCCGCCCACAACTCCGACCGCAAGCAGACTCCACCCGGACTCCTACGGGAGCCGGGCTTCGTCCACAACTCCAACTGCTGGTAAGCGCCGCCCGGACTCCTACGGGAGCCGGGCTCCGTCCCCAACTTCAACCGTAAGGAAGACTCCGTCCGGACTCCCACGGGAGCCAGGCTCCGTCACCAACTTCAACCGCTGGTAAGCTTCGTCCGGACTCCTACGGGAGCCAGACTTCGCCTCTGACTTTAATTGCAGGTAGACTTCGACCAGACTCCTACGGGAGTCTGATCTCTCCGGCTGCAGACAGACCTCGTCCGGACTCCTACGAAAGCCGAACTCTGCCCACAACTCCGACCGCAAGCAGACTCCGTCCGGACTCCTACGGGAGCCGGGCTTCGTCCACAACTCCAACTGCTGGTAAGCGCCGCCCGGACTCCTACGGGAGCCGGGCTTCGTCCCCAACTTCAACCGTAAGGAAGACTCCGTCCGGACTCCCACAGGAGCCGGGCTCCGTCACCAACTTCAACCGCTGGTAAGCTTCGTCCGGACTCCTACGGGAGCCGGACTTCGCCTCTGACTTTAATTGCAGGTAGACTTCTACCGGACTCCTAGGGGAGCCTGATCTCTCCGGCTGCAGACAGACCTCATCCGGACTCCTACGGGAGCCGGACTCCGCCCACGACTCCAGCTGCAGGTAGGCCTCGTCCGGACTCCTACGGGAGACGGACTCTGTCCTGACTCTAATTGCAGATAAACTTCGTTCGGGCTCCTACGGGAACCGGACCTCGCCCGCGACTCCACCTGCAGACTCCGCCCGGGCTCCTACGGGAGTCGGACTCCGCCCACGACTCCAGCTGCAGGTAAACCTCGTCCGGACTCCTATGGGAGCCGGACTTCGTCCCTGACCTTGATTGCAGGTGGGCTTCATCCGGACTCCTACGGGAGCCAGATCACGTCTCCAACTCCAGCTACAGTCCGGACTCCTACAGAAGCCGTGCTTCGTCCCCGACCTCAACTGCCGGAAGGCTTCGCCCGGACTCCCATGGGAGCCGGGCTCCGTCCCCAGTTCTGACTACGGGAAGACTCCGTCCGGACTCCTACGGGAGTCGGACTTCGCACCTGACTTAAATTACAGGAAGACTCTACCCGGACTCCTACGGGAACCGGGTCTCGTCCCCAACTCCGGCTGCAAGAAGACTTCATCCGGACTCCTACGGGAGCCAGACTCCGAGCTCCTCTCAGACGGATGGCTAGCTACTTCTCCCCGGACTTCGACCGACAGGCCTGGGCCCACTGGTAGGCCGCAGCAACAGCCACGACCCTGCTCCACCCCCTGCCACAGATTCCGTGCGGCTCCATTACTCCCTGGCAGGCCGCAGTGACGGTCACGACACTGCTCCACCTCCTGCGATGGATTCCGCACGGCTCCATCACTCCCTGGCAGATCGCCACAATGACCACGATTTTGCTCCACTCCCCGCGACGGATACCACACGATTCTCCCATCCTCTGGCAAGTCGCGACAACGGACGCCGCTCCACTCCCTGCGGCAGACTCCACGTGGCGCGCTTCGGTGATAGCCACGGGTCTACTCCACTACTCCTTGCAATAAATTTCCCCTGACTATGGGCGGCCCACGATCAGACGGTTACAGACATCGCTATCAGTCTGTTGCTCCCTCCGCCTATAAAAGGGGGGACCCCAGATACGTTATTTTCTAAGCTCTCATCTTTCATCTAAAAACTCTGCTAAATTCTCCGTTCGAGCACTCAATTCTTGTTGAGGCAGAGAACTGACTTGAGCGTCGGAGGGTCTTGCCGGAGCAACCCCACCTCCGGTTTAGACTTCCTTTGCAGGTCCCGGCGGCGACCGCGACTTCCTCGACTCCAGCTTCTCCGGCGCAAGTGGATTTTTGCACCAACAGGATTGGCGCTAGAGGAAGGGTTGTGTCTTCGCAGTATCCTTGTTCTTAAAGGAGCACTCAACGGGACCGCCCCCGGGCATCTCTTCTGGCATCTCCTCCCCCCTCCTTTCTCCATCTGGTCCTTGCTCGATGCCTCCCCGCAAGGCGTCCACGCGACGATCCACGGCCTCCGCGGCCAGATCTCAGGCTCCGGCCTCCCCTCCTGTTTCTCAACCTCCTCCTCCTCCGGCAACGGCGGTCGGTGCGGAGCAGTTTGATCTGCTAGTGCAGCAGGTCAGAGGCCTCACAGAAGCTGTGCAGGCTATGCAGCAGCACTAGCCGCTGGCATCAGTGCGCCTGGAAAGGGTATCCCTGGAACACCAGAATCTGGCGGTGGGGCGGGCCACTTGAGCCAGCCGCCCTGTCCTTCCTGGGAAAACGAACCCGAGGGTGGAGAGCCCTCAATCGCACCACGACTCCACCCCTGAGAGATCCCTGCCCCCGTTCTGCCAAAGGACCCTTGAGACCCGAAGTCGAGAGGACTTCTTGGACCGGAGACTCCAAGAGATGAACCGGCGGATCGAAGAACTCCGCCATGCGCCCACCGCTTATGGTGAGGATATTTGTACTGACTCTCTATTTTCTCAAATGATCATGTAGGAATCGATCCCGCCAAACTTCAAGCTCCCCTAGTTCGAAAGCTACGACGGGACTTCGGACCCAGTCGATCATCTGGAAGCCTTCCGGACGATGATGCTGCTTCATGGCGCTCCCGACGCCATTCTGTACCGAGCCTTCCCATCCACCTTGAAGGGAGCGGCGAGAAACTGGTACTCGGCTCTGAAACTGGGTACCATCTTTTCCTTCGATCAAATGAGCCACCAATTTGTGGCCCATTTTGTCAGCAGCCGGCGCCCCCGGAAGGGTTTGGAGTCCCTCATCAACATCAAGCAAAGGGAAGGGGAGTCCATTCGGGCCTACATCAACCGCTTCAACATCGCGGCGCTGGAGGTCCGGAACTTGGACCAATCAGTCGCAATGGCCGTCTTGAAGGGTGGCCTTCAGAAGAATGATCTTTTGTTCTCTCTGGAGAAGAAGTATCCCAGGGATTTTGCTGATTTGCTGGTCCGGGCCGAAGGATACGCCCGAGCGGAAGAAGCCTTCAAAATGAAGGATGAAGAGACGGCGAGGGAGCGGCAAGCGGGAGACTCGAGTAAGTCCGCAATTGAAAAAAGGCCAAAGGAAGCCCGGCTGCATTCTCGATCCCCTCCTGGGCATAAGCGCGCCCATACTCCACCCCGGGCGCGCAGGCAGAGAAGCCCGGATCGCGGGGTTCGGCGGGGTTCCCCACCAGGGAGATTCCGCAACTACGGCTCCCTCAATGCCTCGAAGGCCCAGGTACTGATGGAGGTCAAGGAACAGCTCCCTGGGCCAGAGAGGATGCGTACACACCCCAGGAAGCGCAACCCCAACAAGTTCTGTCTCTACCACCGCGATCACGGCCACGACATGGAGGAATGCATCCAGCTCCGAGATGAGATCGAGGAGCTCATCCGGCGAGATCGACTCGACAGATTTATTCGACGCCGGCCTGAGGGCAGAGAAGATCGGCCAAGGGCCCTGCCGCAGCCTGAACCGCCAAGGAGGGAGGAGCAGCCCGGAGATCGGCCTCCAATTGGGACCATCGACTCCATCGTCGGAGGGCTTCAAGGAGGAGTAGACCTTCCACGACCATGGAACTCGAGAAACCTGTAAAGGTATCGCTTACGACTTTGCCCTGAATATAAATTCCTTTCGACTTTGCAAGCTCCTCCCATTTGGCATGGACTTGTTACGACTGGGGATAACCCCTTCAAACAATTAAAACAAGGTTATATTAGGAACGAGAGGAGAACCTCATCCTAACATAACTAAAATGAAAGTCCGATTATTTGAAGATCGGATTGGGGGAGAGGCCTTGCAATACCCTAATGCGCCCCCACAGCCATGTCAGGAACAGGAGGAGAACCTCGTCCTGACATGAGCAAAGTCGAAGGCCCGGTTCTCTTTAGACCGGATGGGGGGAGAGGCCCTGCAACGCCCATATGCGCCCCCACAGCCCTGTTAGGGATAGGAGGAGAACCTCGCCCTAATTTGAGCAAAGTCAAAGGCCCGGTTCTTTTAGACCGGATGGGGGGAGAGGCCCTACAATGCCCTAACGTGCTCCCACAGCCTTGTTAGGGACAGGAGGAGAACCTCGCCCTAACATGAGCAAAGTCGAAGGTCTGGTTCTTTTAGATCGGATGGGGGAGAGGCCCTACAACGTCCTAACATGCCCCCACAGCCTTGTTAGGGACAGGAGGAGAACCTCGCCCTAACATGAGCAAAGTCGAAGGCCCGATTCTTTTAGACCGGATGGGGGGAGAGGCCCTACAACGCCCTAACGTGCCCCCACAGCCTTGTTAGGGACAGGAGGAGAACCTCGCCCTAACATGAGCAAAGTCGAAGGCCCGGTTCTCTCTAGATCGGATGGGGGGAGAGGCCCTGCAACGCCCATATGCGCCCCCACAGCCCTGTTAGGGACAGGAGGAGGACCTCGCCCTAACATGAGCAAAGTCGAAGGCCCGGTTCTCTAGACCAGATGGGGGGAGAGGCCCAGCAACGCCCATATGTACGCCTACAGCCGCATTAGAGACAAGAGGAGGACCTCGTCCTAACCAGAGCTGAAACCTGTTACGACAGAAATAGAGAAAGAACCTCGTCCCGGCATCAACTAAAGTCCGATCGTTTAAGACTAGAAGAGAAAAAGGGGGGACCTTCCCCAGCGGTCCCTTCACAGGAAGACTTCATCCGGACTCTTACGGGAGCCGGACTTCGCCCCCGACGCCAATTGCAGGTGGACTCCGCTCGGATTTCTACGGGAGCCGGGCTTCACCCCCGACTTCGACTAATGGTAAACTTCATCCGGACTCCTACGGGAGCCAGACTTCGCCCCTGACTTTAATTTCAGGTGGACTCCGCCTGGACTCCTACGGGAGCCGGGCTTCGTCCACAACTACAACTGCTGGTAAGCGCCGTCCGGACTCCTATGGGAGCCGGGCTCCGTCTCCAACTTCAACCGTGAGGAAGACTCCGCCCGGACTCCTACGGGAGCCGGGCTCCGTCTCCAACTTCAACCGTGAAGAAGACTCCGCCCGGACTCCCACGGGAGCCGGGCTCCGTCACCAACTTCAACCGTAAGGAAGACTCCGCCCGGACTCCCACGGGAGCCGGGCTCCGTCACCAACTTCAACCGCTGGTAAGCTTCGCCCGGACTCCTATGGGAGCCGGACTCCGCCTCTGACTTTAATTGCAGGAAGACTCCGCCCGGACCCCTACGGGAGCCGGGCCTTGTCCCTGACTCCGGCTGCAGACAGACCTCATCCGGACTCCTACGGGAGCCGGACTCCGCCCACGACTCCAGCTGCAGGTAGGCCTCGTCCGGACTCCTATGGGAGACGGACTCCGTCCTGACTCTAATTGCAGATAAACTTCGTCCGGGCTCCTACGGGAATCGGACCTCGCCCGCGACTCCACCTGCAGACTTCGCCCGGGCTCCTACGGGAGCCAGACTCCGCCCACGACTCCAGCTGCAGGTAAACCTCGTCCGGACTCCTACGGGAGCCGGACTTCGTCCCTGACCTTGATTGCAGGTGGGCTTCATCCGGACTCCTACGGGAGCCAGATCACGTCTCCAACTCCAGCTACAGTCCGGACTCCTACAGAGGCCGGACTTCGCCCCCGACACCAACTGCAGGTGGACTCCGCCCGGACTCCTACGGGAGCTGAGCTTCATCCCCGAATTCGACCGCTGGTAAGTTCCATCCGGGAGCCAGATTTTGCCTCTGACTTCAATTGCAGGTAAACTTCGTCTGGACTCCCATGGGAGCCGGACTTCGCCTCGACTTCGCTTACGGGAGCCGGACTCCCATAGCCCCACCAAGAGCGGGGGAAAAATTTCAAATGAAAAAGAAAAAGGGAGGGGCTAGAAAGGAAAGCGATGGACCACGTCAGTGATGAATGGAAAACAAACAGCGTCGAAGACGCAGAGAACCCCGTCTCAGCAAGGATTGGGGTTCTTATCAAGGACTCCAGCTCTCAAGGAAGCTCTCAACACGAGCCCGAGATGAGACTTCCTCGGAGTGACGAAAGATTAGACCTCTGAGCCTGAGCCCTGATGGGGGGCACCAAACCCGAGCGGCCCCAGACAAATCTGCGGCCACGGATGAAAAGGATGGGTCGATACGATGGCAATCGGGTACCCCCGAACGATGCGAAGGCCGAAAAGAAGTTTGGCAAGCGACAATTCAACACGTGAGTATAAGAGGTAGCAGAAATTTTCCTTCTCGTATCATTCATCCAATATACATTATAGAGCAATTAAGGTTGAAGGAGAAGGATAACTGAAAGGCGAGTCGACGTGACGACTACCGGTAATCTACGGACGACGTCAAAAAAAAAAAAAAAAAAAAAAGAGAAGAAGAAGAGAGAAAAGGAGAAAAAGAAGAGAAATAGAGAGAAGGGGATACAACAATAACAATAATAAAGGAAGCGACTTCGACGGTGAAAATTTTCTGTACTTCCTTCGCTCGAAACTCGAACTCGGAAGTAGGGGGATTGGTGTTGGGTGTAAAACCTCCCCCAGTCGAAGTTCATGTTCGGAGTGACCCCTCGGGGATGCTGCAGGCAAACTTCGTCCGGACTCCTATGGGAGCCAGACTCCGTCTTCTACTTCGACCGCAAGCAGACTCCGCCTGGACTCCTACGGGAGTCGGGCTTCGTCCACAACTCCAACTGCTGGTAAGCGCCGCCCGGACTCCTATGGGGACCGGGCTCCGTCCCCAACTTCAACCGTAAGGAAGACTCCGCCCGGACCCCTACGGGAGCCGGGCTTCGTCCCTGAATCCGGCTGCAGACAGACCTCGTCCAGACTCCTACGGGAGCCGAACTCCATCCACAACTTCGACCGCAAGCAGACTCCGCCTGGACTCCTACGGGAGCCGGGCTTCGTCCACAA
This sequence comes from Elaeis guineensis, assembly GCF_000442705.2. Taxonomy (NCBI): domain Eukaryota; kingdom Viridiplantae; phylum Streptophyta; class Magnoliopsida; order Arecales; family Arecaceae; genus Elaeis; species Elaeis guineensis. The sequence goes on along the minus strand of NC_026004.2, from coordinate 82,341,140 downwards.
CTCCAACTGCTGGTAAGCGCCGCCCGGACTCCTACGGGGGCCGGGCTCCGTCCCCAACTTCAACCGTAAGGAAGACTCCGCCCGGACCCCTACGGGAGCCGAGCCTCGTCCCTGACTCCAGCTGCAGACAGACCTCGTCCGGACTCCTACGGGAGCCGAACTCCCCCCATAACTCCGACCGCAAGCAGACTCCGCCTGGACTCCTACGGGAGCCGGGCTTCGTCCACAACTCCAATTGCTGGTAAGCGCCGCCCGGACTCCTACGGGGGCTGGGCTCCGTCCCCAACTTCAACCGTAAGGAAGACTCCGCCCGGACCCCTACAGGATCCGGGCCTCGTCCCTGACTCCGGCTGCAGACAGACCTCGTCCGGACTCCTACGGGAGCCGAACTCCGCCCACAACTCCGACCGCAAGCAGACTCCGCCCGGACTCCTACGGGAGCCGGGCTTCGTTCACAACTCCAACTGCTGGTAAGCACCGCCCGGACTCCTACGGGAGCTGGGCTCCGTCCCCAACTTCAACCGTAAGGAAGACTCCGTCCGGACTCCCACGGGAGCCGGGCTCCGTCACCAACTTCAACCGCTGGTAAGCTTCGTCCGGACTCCTACGGGAGTCGGACTTCGCCTCTGACTTTAATTGCTGGTAGATTTCGACCGGACTCCTACGGGAGCCTGATCTCTCCGGCTGCAGACAGACCTCATCCGGACTCCTACGGGAGCCGGACTCCGCCCACGACTCCAGCTGTAGGTAGGCCTTGTCCGGACTCCTACGGGAGACGGACTCCGTCCTGACTCTAATTACAGATAAACTTCGTCCGGGCTCCTACGGGAACCGGACCTCGCCCGCGACTCCACCTGTAGACTCCGCCCGGGCTCCTACGGGAGCCGGACTCCGCCCACGACTCCAGCTGCAGGTAAACCTCTTTCGGACTCCTACGGGAGCCGGACTTCGTCCTTGACCTTGATTGCAGGTGGGCTTCATCCGGACTCCTACGGGAGTCAGATCACGTCTCCAACTCCAGCTACAGTCCGGACTCCTACAGAAGCCGTGCTTCGTCCCCGACCTCAACTGCCGGAAGGCTTCGCCCGGACTCCCATGGGAGCCGGGCTCCGTCCCCAGTTCTGACTACGGGAAGACTCCGTCCGGACTCCTACGGGAGTCGGACTTCGCACCTGACTTAAATTACAGGAAGACTCTACCCGGACTCCTACGGGAATCGGGTCTCGTCCCCAACTCCGGCTGCAAGAAGACTTCATCCGAACTCCTACGGGAGCCGGACTCCGAGCTCCTCTCAGACGGATGGCTAGCTACTTCTCCCCGGACTTCGACCGACAGGCCTGGGCCCACTGGTAGGCCGCAGCAACAGCCACGACCCTGCTCCACCCCCTGCCACAGATTTCGTGCGGCTCCATCACTCCCTGGCAGGCCACAGTGACGGCCACGACACTGCTCCACCTCCTGCGATGGATTCCGCGTGGCTCCATCACTCCCTGGCAGATCACCACAATGACCACGATTCTGCTCCACTCCCCGCGACGGATACCGCACGATTCTTCCATCCTCTGGCAAGTCGCGACAACGGACGCCGCTCCACTCCCTACGGCAGACTCCACGTGGCGTGCTTCGGTGATAGCCACGGGTCTACTCCACTACTCCTTGCAATAAATTCTCCCTGACTATGGGCGGCCCACGATCAGACGGTTACAGACATCGCTATCAATCTGTTGCTCCCTCCGCCTATAAAAGGGGGGACCCCAGATACGTTATTTTCTAAGCTCTCATCTTTCATCTAAAAACTCTGCTAAATTCTCCGTTCGAGTACTCCATTCTTGTTGAGGCAGAGAACTGACTTGAGCGTCGGAGGGTCTTGCCGGAGCAACCCCACCTCCGGTTTAGACTTTCTTTGCATGTTCCGACGGTGACCGCGACTTCCTCGACTCCAGCTTCTCCGGCGCAAGTGGATTTTTGCACCAACAATTACTAAATATTGCATGGAACCTTTTCAGCATGTCGCTCATCTTTTTAGGATAAAAACATAATCTGACATAACTTTATCATTTCGATTCGATTAAAAATTGGAATCAGTATTTCATAAATTTTTAGTCAGACTATCCATAAATGAGCCATTGGTCCTTAGTATTTCATAAATACTTAAGGATGGTTCTCATAATCTTCAAAACTTTTATAGAGAACAGAGATGACAATCAAGCTTTTACTCTCTGTAATATAGAGACATCATTCTTGATTAAGAGAATTTTATTCAAACAACACAAAGAATATTTTTACAGAATTAATAGTCCATTTGTACATACAGGATTCTACTTCATTCTCAATGAAATCATACATTCAAAACATATGTTCCAACTCTGAGAAATTGATTCAATCGAATGGATTTGAAGATGGCCACAACAAAAATTTTTCATCATAGTCAACACTATAACTTTGATGAAATCTTTTGGTAATCAGACAGAATTAATAAGTCTCTACCTTTTCATTTGCACCTCTTATCTGTCTAAAATTCACTCACACCTTATGGGTGTTACCCATTTAGGTGAATCAACGAATGTCCATACATCGTTGATCTTTATGGACTCTATTTCAGATTTAATAGCTCTAAACCACTTCTCAAAGTTAGATCCCTGTATTATATCCGTATGGAAGATCAAATCTCTATCCTGAACCTAGAAATCAAAGTATCTGTTCGGCTAATATGGTACTCAACCATATCTACTCAAGGATGCCTTTACATCGGACTTTGAAATTGATCTAATCTACTCTAGTTCTCTTGATTTGTAGCAGAGTCGGTTCCTCTACCTATCAAGCTTCATCAAGCTTGCTCTTAACAGTATCAGTTCCTTCACTAAGAAACTTCTTTTTCAAAAAAAATATCTTAAGATTCATGAACATCTCATATCCATCAGTAAGGTAGATGAAATATTTTTAATATAATATTTATCAGATCAAAATCCAAACTAATCGATTTTCGAATATTTCACATAAATTCGACACCCCCAACGTTAAAGTAAGAGAGTATTGAATTATCTAAGTCCATATCTCATATGAAGTTTTGGTGATCAATTTGCTCAGAACCTTCTCGAGCACATATCAAGTAGTCTCTAATACATAACCTCGGACAGACCAGTAAACCTCACAGTGGATCAAACTATGTTTAACAAAATTTAATAATTTTTTTCAGACATCGTTTTTAAATAGTGATGTTTCAAGAGAGATCCATTAAGAAAGAATCTAATTTTCTCTAAGACATATCAAAATTTACTGTAAAGGTATTCACTTCATCAGTCAAATCGATAAATTTTAATACTCTTTGCAATTTATTTTTCTACCTCATTACAAAATTATTTGAATATTTCAATCGATTCGGATTTGTGCTTCATAAGTAAGATGCACTCATGCCAAAATAGATCGTCAAAGATTTTAATGAAGTAGCAGGCCCTCTTCTGGCACTTATGTTCATGAGTGCAAATACATCAATATGTATCAAACTCAGAAC